>NC_079153.1:66110336-66323594 GCF_947563725.1 Argiope bruennichi | reverse complement strand
CTTTTTCTCTGTTACACTTGTGTTAATGGTCTGTTCAGAAACAGGTCAACTTTGATAAGATGTAGCTCTTTTTCTTATGATTGAGATGGATTACTACGAGCATTTTATTCCATTCTTGTTTGTTGTTCTATGCGATCAAGTTTACTAGGATGAAAAGGATATATTTTTTAATTCCTGTTTTCTCTCTTTCTCTCTTTTTTTTATATTCAACAACACTTCAAAATCCAACGATAATTCTTTCTATATATATTTTTTTGTTTCTTTTTATATATACTTCTATTAACCTTTTTCTTATGAGCCGAATCAATCACAATTTCCCTCTTTAGATTTAACAAGCAAATTTTAAGCCTGAAAAGCTTCGCTATTACAAATTCAGAAACATCTATTAATATTAAAGTTAAAATAAAGAGTCTTTATGTAGCTAATTTGTTAAATCTTTAATCATTCTGTAATTAGTTTGATTCTCCTGTTGAATATATTACCAACTAGGACAAGAGAATTAAAGTGTATTTACTAAACAAATTGTTAAAGAGGTAAAACCGAAATATAATACAGACAATCGCAAGGGAAAAGAAATTTTATTTTCCAGTAAATTGAAAAAAAAAGCTAAATTTTTTCCTACTAAAAACCCTATCTTGAAAGCATATTTGATATTTTTCTGTCCGTAATGTAGATATCGATGATTTTAAATTCAACTGATTTTTTTCATATCTTAATTCTGTTTTACTTGATTTAGTCTATTATACAGTTGATTAAGCATTTCAATGAATCTCATGAAAAGCTACTATGCTTCGTGAAGACATTATGCATTAAGAGCTGTTGAGAATAATTCGGAAAGATTCTTTTTAAAAAGGGAAAAAGGACCTTTTCAACCAATAAATGCCTGCAGAAAAAATTACAAAATATAACTTTTATAAAGTTCCTCTATAATTTAAGACATATTTAATAATAAAATATTCTTAACACATTTACGCGTAAAAGCAAGTTTACTTTTCTACAGTCGAAATTAAAAGTGCTATGGCGATTTGGATATCAATATTTGAAGCATTTTATTGGTCGATTTGAAGAAGATATTCCAATCAAATTAAAGCGCTTCTTATAGTTAGCCGTTGATAAAATAATGAAATAACTAATTTTATAACCATACCAGTTTCGTCATGGAAGGAGGAAACATTTTGTTTAAAATATTAGTTTATATAGCATAGTTTACTATATATGAATAATAGGATAGCAAAAACCTGAAAATTTAGAATTTACAGTTTTATTAGCAATGATTGATATAAATTAATAATTTATACCAATGGGAAAAATATTATTTGTAAAATTCTAACACATAAATAAATTATTTGGTTATTTTTGGTTTCTCCGCTCGTGTAACTTTGAAGTCGAATTTTTTTTTAACAATTTTAACAGCTTATTGGAATTTTTCATCATTTTTAATAGTTTTATCTCTTATATTAATAAGTTAAATTCTGCAACTTTACCGCGTTACCCCTTACTTTAATTTAACATTAACGAACTAGGAAAAAAAATATTAAATGACTCAATGATTTTACCATCAACCTTTTTTAATCACTGCTTCATGATGACAATCTTTATATATCTATTTGTTTATATTTAAAGAAATAATTAAATTATTATAGTAAATATATGAAAATTATTGTGGGAAGGAAAAGTTTTATTTTCGGAAACAAAATGGTAATTTTATTATTCTTAAAATACTGGCATCTGTATATTTTATATGGTACCTCTGATCTCTCTGTTTTAAAATTGTTTGTTCCTATTTTCACAAGTGTCTTTTAGTTCCTAATAGTTTTTGAAAATAGTTGTATGTTTTTCGTATTTGTATTTCGAATATTATTTTGATCCTATTTCCGAATATTTATCTTGTGTAACTTATATTACTTAATATTTCTGTTTGCATACAGACAATTATTTTCTGCTATTTGTGTATATTCATGTTTTTTCTTATTTTTATTTGCATTTGTGCCTACATCTTTTCTATTTGGAACTTCATTCTACTATCTATTGAGTATTCACTTACGTTTGTAAGCTTTGTGCTATACTTGTTTGCACAGAAAGGGTATATATTTAGTTTCCTTCAATTAAGCTTTATTCATTATCTTATCACTTTGAGTTAAACATAAGAAAAAATAATAAATAATAATAAAATAAGAATAAATAAAAAAATAGGAAAAAATAATTATTATATTTTTTATAAATATGTGAAATATAAACTTATGTAATCGAATAATTTTCAGCATAATAAGCACGTTCTGTTCTTTGCTCAACTTTCAACTAAATTCTCACATATAATATTAAATCTAAAGTATTTAAACCAAATGAGAAAGAAATCTCTTTTAAGTTATCGACTATCTTTTTGGAAAAAAAATAAATTATAGGCCAAAATCCTGGACGAGTACCAATTATCTTTCTTGCAATCTAAAATATACTTGAGCTGATGACTTAAGCAATGAAATTCACCTCCAGAAAACAAAGAAAATGTCAAGGACCTAAAAAATCACCCCACAGAGCGAAAATTCGACCGACCTTGTAACTAGCCCATGGGCAAAACAAGCAATTTTTCATAAAAATTTATGTTGTGTAACTGGAACACGCATTATCAACAACTTCTAGAATTTCCACTATTTTATAAATTTGACTTAGTAAAGGACTTTTTGTTCAGCAGGTACCTAAACAACATGCTTGTGGTAATTTATGTCATCAGTAGATAATATCTCAGAGGATGAGATGAAGTTCGTGTGAAAATTGGATCACTTGGGTCAAATCGTTAAAGATTTACACGCCTTTAATGATAACAAACGGGATTTAATGAAGGTCAGTGTCATAACAATTGTGCAATAGCAGTGGTTGAGACATTGCCTCTGGTTACTTAGTTTTCATCTTAGTGAACGTGTTACATTGCTATAAATCAAATATTTCTATGAGCTCTTAATATAAGATTAAAGTGATGTCCATACCATCGAAATTCTTATTTGAAAAATTACAATAAAAATCCTATTCAAACAAACAATAAATAATCTATTCCTTTAATAGCACAGTTGTTACATTTTATTGCTCAAAAAATTTACAGCATGTGATATATTAAAGACTCTTTTGAAAACTTGGACTTGAATATTATCTTTAAAAAAATCATGGTTTCGTCACAGTACTTAAATTAATTTTTAAAAATCAAACCTGTCTATTAAGCTGAAACTGTTCGGTGTTAATAAAAAAATGTTATAATTAAAGTTTTTTTTCTAACAAAAACATTATTAACAATATTTTGCTTAAACATATAATCATTATAATAATGCACTATAAATTATGATAATTTATATTCTTTTAGTGCAATAATAACGTTTTTACCAATTAAAGCTTGCTTTGAACCATTTGAAAAAAAAACGAAATATGACAGAGACATGTTGTCAGTCACTTCCTGGATGACGCATTTCAGAGAGACTGCGGGATTTTCAACGTTACGCATGAAAACTTGCTCATAAACATGTAATTAGACAGGTATTTTGTCAGCTAGTAAAGCTGTTTTACGAAGCTGTCATTATGTGTTTTGTATTTATGGAAGCATTTAAAAACCCCAGGTTTCTTTTGTGTCATTATGATTTCCATTCAGACACTCCTGTTGTGCCTTTTCTTTATCAAGCAATTGCTTGAAAACATGTATTACTTAAGAATCTTGAAAGAGGAACAATACTAATTATTTTATTACCTTTTGTATTGCAGTTTTTTTAAATACGTATTTTTTACTTGTTGACTACATAGTATTAAAATAAGAATAAATAAGTTCTCGAAATTCATTTTTTTCTAAATGGAATGATATATTATTATCTTAAATTGTTATGATCTAATATTCTTTATATTATTTGTAGCTATATATATTTGTGTTTCTCTTATCCGTTTTTTTAAATTTATTAGTGTGCGTGTGATTAGTGTTTATTTCATGAGACTCTCCCGAAATAATAAAATTACACTGACTGAAGGTGTTATTATTTTGTGCTAATAAATTATAAAGGGTGTTCCAAAATTAATGCCAGATTTGAATTTACCACCATTCATGATGTGTTGGAAACCCTATTTAAAAAAACCCGCTTGACAGCTGATAGTTGAAAATGGAATGTTACAAGATAGAAAAACGTGTCAAAGCAAGATTTGAATTAAATAAAAAAAAAGTATTTTTTACTTTAAACTGTTATATTTTTATTGAATCGTAAAGTAAACCGGATAAGGTTATGTATGGAATAATACACAGGGCAAATGGCTTTCATAGCTTTGCTGGCATGAACCCTCTTTTTCGGTGCCATAAAGGAAATTATCTAGAAACAATTTGCATAAATGGTTCTTTATAATTTGGTTATTTTGCCATTTGGCATGTTATGCAGTTTTTAATTTCCTTCTTCAATGAACGCGTGCTTGTGGTCTTCAGGGAATAGACCATTGACTTCAAATAACTGCATAAAATGAAATCAAATGGTATTAAATCACTCGATGTAGGGGCCAGTTCTCAAATTTTTGAATTGTGGCCACCTGACTTTCATTAGTTTTTGAAATATTGTACAAAAATGTAAATACGTTGTTTTATCGTGTAACTAATCGTAATTGTTTTATTGTGTTACTTACCTTAAATTATCAGCTGACATATGGTTTTATTTTAAATAAAGTTATCAATACTTCACTGTACGAATGGTGGCAAATTCAAATCTTGCGTTAATTTTGGGACTCTCTTTATTTACAGCTCACTTTATTTTTATAGTTTAGCTTTTGCTCACATTGATCACATCACTTTCAGTAGTTACGTAATCATTGTAAATAAATCATTTTTTATATTTATATGCATGGAAAAATTACTTTTAAAATTTTACAGTTATATTTCTTCCTTTGAGAATTACGGGTTAATTTAATATCATTATGGATATTTTACTATAAGAATTGTTTCTATCAAATTACGGTTGTTTTATAGTATGGATTCATTCATGAACCGCGCTTCGGTAATTTTAGTTTTGGATTCCATCACAATTCGTGCATTTGCTACTTGGCAAGATTATGTCACTACTACTATGGTGGCCTGCCATATTCGCATTCATAAAATTCCAATTTCTTGTGCGTTCTTTTGTCCTGGTTTCTTTTTTAATCACATAAGAGGAGCAATAGGCACTAAATGGTTTTTGAGCCAATGACAAATACTCAAACAAATAAGCAATTACTTCTATAACGTATATCGTTCCTGAGTAGTTTGATAAGGGTATGAGATTAGTTTGGATTTTAACTAAATAGGAAAGTAGAAAGTGATTTTTTTTAAAATTTATAAACATTTTATGAGCAAAAAATAGATTGAAGAAAGGTTAAAAAATTTTTTTGGAAAGATATTAAAGAATTCTACAACAAAATTATTTCCTAATCACATTTAATTTCCTGGTAATGCAAATTTTTTTCCGTGACATATTTTTATACCCAAAAATGAAAAGAACGAGCATGCAATCAATGCGCAATATTAGACTGTATGCTATTCAGTCACTGAGAAAATTGATAATAGTAGTTAAATGATAAATCGAGTAAGATTTACATTAATTGGATTTATTGAGATTTCAAATTGCGTCTAACATAAAGAATTATCAATGTAAACTTCTCAATTAAACACAGTCGAATGAACTAATATAATTTTATAAATAATTACATGTTGAAGACGTCTTAAATCAGGTAGCTGATTTTTGCAGTTGGTGTATAAATGAAAATATTTTATGATAAGCTTGAAATTTTTCCATTTCTGAATATTTTCTGTCTAAAACGCGACCTTCCTTTAATTCTGAGTTTTTACTACTAAGTCCGTAAATGAAATTCCGAACATTTTATTGTATGTATAATAATTGAATTAATCAGGAGATCAGAAATTATCAAAAATCTAGAATTTCTATTTAATTCTAATATTATCTTCCTGATACGTTTTGAGGGAAGTGTGTAAGATGGATCAATACACAAATACACTCATTTAATTTTTTCCCAAACCGTCATTGCCAAAATATTAATTTTTTCAGTATCCTTTTAAATGTACGAAAATATTCTATATTTCGTTCCTTGGAAAAATATTTCTGGTAGGTGCCAACTCAGGTGTCGTCCGTGTCATCTGACGCGGTTGAAAATTATGAATGTCTGTCCCAAAATAGCCTTAGTGCTGCTTTAAAAATGGAGCATTAATATAAATGATGAACTGATTTGAACTGGAAAAATACTTTGTAATTCGCAGCAAAGAAGAATTAACTCCAAATTTGTTTTCAGATATGTTTTTTTAATTACTTCTGACATTTTTCATTCATTCATTAAAAATGTAGTGAAATGAGTCTGAAATTAATTAAATAACCCAGATTTAATCTCCTGAGAAATTATTTGGTTTTCAAAAGAGAATTATTTGATAAAAATCTTAAAAGAATAAATAAGTAAAAAATGTTTACAATTTGTAAGATTAAATCTATTGCCTTCTGCATACACTAGTGAAAAAGATTGGACTAGCATATCTATTGCATATCTAGTTAATGGGATAATGTGGGTAGAGTAGTTTTAATAGTAAAAGAAAAATAAAATATATGCATAACATTGAAAATATTTTTGTACATTAAATTTTCTATGATAACAAATGTAGAAAAAAGCTACTTAGAAAAATTGAAAATAATGACTAAAGAAAGTTCAGTTTGTGTTGTAATATCTAATTCAGAAGATATTAATTATTTTTGATATTAATGAATATTATTTTGAAACACTTTCGTTTTTCTCTCATCATGTTTCAATCCTCATTTGTAATCCAATTGCATCTTTCTCGATGTTTCCTGTCATCTTCCATTGCAAATGTAACTTTCACCTACTTTCACTTGTTTACATTAAAAAGAAATACTCTCAAGTACTATCAAAGATTACGACATAGAAGACAGATTGAATGACCGAATTTCCCCTCCTAAAAGGTACCCCTAAAATGACTCTCAAAAAAGGAGAAAAAGTAGAGATTAACAACTCCAAGATGTAGCAAGAATACCTTGACAACTACACGTCTGGCTTCTTTTTTTCTTTTTAAATATTTTTTACAGCCTTTTCACACATCTTTGTGTCGCCATCATTGTTACAGTTTCAATCACCCCGCCTTAAACCTCAATAACCGCAGAAGAGAGCATAAAAATTTTTAAAGTCTCATCGGAAATACGGAGGTGGATCCTTGTACTTTCAAACTGAATAATAGCTGGAACAAATTTTGAAAAAGACCAGTTCAATTTGTTTGAGGCCACACCTGCTTTTTAGGGATAATTACATGTTCATTAGGGAATTTCGGATGATCGTCATAAATTTCTTCAAGGTTTTTACTGAAATGAAGCATGTTCGTAAAACGTGAAGAACGAATTTTAAGATTGTAAACATTTTGAAGCTTACTATAGACTGTTCACTGTTATTATGTCCGTTATGAATGATGGTTTGATTCGATGATTATAATAGATTATGTTAAATATCTAAATATAAAACACGAATATAAAATTCTAAATAATTTTATATTTATTTAGTACTCTCAGTAATCCAGCTGATATCAAAAAATGATTACTACTGGATAAATAGAAAATAATTTTATAAACGCATTTAATAGCGAAATTGATGTATTTATCACAGAATTATGCAACATATTGTAAATATTACAAAATGTAATTGAAAATTTTATTTGTTTATGTCACAACAATGTTATTTATTGCCTTTTTTCCCTTTTAACGCCCCCCAATTCGTCTTTTTGAAAACTCCAGACAATAATAGAAGTGGAATTGGTATAGTGCATAGTTGGTGAGATTTTATTGTATTCCTTCTCGTCAAGACATTTAAAGAAGAATTATCATATAAATTATAAATAAATCTCAAATCATTGCTATTTGTTACTTATTATTTATTTTACTACAATTTGTGAGAGCATTTTTTGAAGTACAGTTTTAATTTCATTTACTTAATTCTGAATTGTCTTATTTATTTCTGCACATTATTTTGCAACAGAATATTAGTATGTAAGGATAAGGTATCAACTACACATACTGAAAATTTAGCTTTCTCAGTTACGGATACATTTACTATTTTGTGTGGGCGTAATATTTTGAATTATAAAAGTGGATGAACATGTAATGAAGATACTAAATTTAATAAGTTTTAAGATTGTATTTGGTAAATAAAACAAATTAATTGTTGAAATAAATGTCGCAATTCAATTAGATAGAGATTTCTCAAAATATGATGGTCTGAATTTCTTTAAAGGTTCAAAACTTACTTTATCGAAACAGTTATTTATACTGATATTATTGTTACAAGGTATTTAACAAGATTTCCTTTTTTGCTTCAATAATATTGAATAATGCTAAATTAACCATTTTTAGCCTAATTAAAAGGTTTATGCTTATTGTATATATAAATGCTTTATTTTTACACTTTAAATGAATATAAAAAAATGTCTTTAACGGTTAATTATATAAATATTTATCTTTAGAATAATAATAAATTATTCTGAAATATTAATAGATATCGAGTGATTTATTAAAAGTTTCAAAGTATATTTGTCATTAAGTTCAAACTATAAGTTACAGCATCTCTGACTATTATTGAATAATTTTCAATACAATTACCTGGCATTATAATAACCTTTAAAAATTAGAATAAAAAATTAAGCCAATTAAATGCTTTATAATATTAACGGTAATTTAGGAAGCATGGATATGTATTTTTAGAAATATTATTTATATTTACTTTTTTCATTATATATGCATTTCTTATTAGAAAAAGCAGAATCTGTATGACAAAAAAGGTAATTTATTAAAGAGGAAGTATTATATTCCAAACAGGAGATGTATTAAAACAAGTTCATGAAAAAAATAAATATGCATAATTCTCAAGGAAAGAAAACAATACATAAAAATGAATAAATATGAATTATTCATTTATCAATACATTAACTTTGATTAACACAGTTCATATGGAGTGCAAACAGCAACTAATTGATTGAAAGACAGGAGACTAATTAAGGTCGGCATCTAACTTCTTTATGAATAAATAGGTGAAAACTGTTATAAGACTAAGAAATTTATCTCAGTTTATAAGATCATGAAATTTATCCCAGTTTATAGTAACCCTAATGAAAATAAATATTTCGAAGGCTTAAATTCACTCAAAAAAATAAATTACTAAAATTTAATCAAGGAAATTATAGTTTTCTAATATTAATATTATGTAAGTTATGCTTTTGCTATGCTGATTAAAATAAGTGCTGATATAATTAAACTAATAAAAGTTTAGTTTCAATGAAAAAAATAAAGATCTTGTGACGAAAATATTGCTATTTGCCACTTTAGAAAAACAAATGTATTATTTGAAAAAAAAAAATGTTAATCATTTTTTTTACATTGGAATTTGTTTTATTTTTGTAATGATCCGTTAATTTATTTTCTTCTCATTTATTCTTACGTCGGAATTCCAAAGTTTACCATTTGTGGTTTCACATGTATGCAAATTCAAAAAAGTAATGACTTAAATACTTGAAATTTGGTCCGTGAATTTGAGACAATAATTGTAGTTCATTATATTTTGATTCAATCAGTTAGAAAAAAGTTGTTCATGTTACATATCCAGTTAGTGATTAATCGCTAAAAATCGCACCCTTGTAGGTTCTTTCGTAAATATTGTTCACCTACGGCTGGGTTTAATAATACATAAGTATATTTATTGAATAGTATTAGGAAAAGTTGTAGGAAACCATTAAATTAATTATTTTTCAAAAACGGCAATTCTTTAGTTCACTAATAAAGCTATTAATATTCCAGTGCAAAGTAAATTTTTAATAATAGTGTAAAATAATTAATTATTGATTATAAATTCAAATTCTTACCATTAAATATTGATGTGTTAAGGCAGCTTGATCTTAAGTGATTTTGATAAATACATTTCATACAAAGCGAGATATCATTTCAAAACATGCTCACATCTATTTCTTAAGATCCATATTTTTTATAGTGTTTACTATCAAAATATTCAAAAAATTTTAGAAAAAACCTGAAACTGCGATCATGTTTCCCTATGTTGTTTTGCAGAGATGATATGTTGAAAATTACTTTATGTAAAAAATAATTTTCAGGCAGTATTGAATTTTGCAGAATATTTTTAACTTAGTCAATAGTAATATAATAGGAATTATTTATATAATTATTTTAGCTTTTTTAATGTTTAATTCCCCCTAACCTCAATAAAATTGATTTAATCATATTTTTAGTTTTAGTACTGTAAATAAAAGTATAGTTATGATTATAAGGATTAAGTAACACTAATAGGAACTCATTAAATAAATATAGTAATTGAGTTATAGTATATAAAAATGCATTCATTCTTTGGGTTTATTGGCAACTTTTTTTAAATTGTGTCTGATGCTTTTAAAAGGAAAAATTGAATTGATAACTCCGTTTTGTACATTTTTTTTAATCTTGTAATAATCACAGCTAGGAAAATTTCGTTAAAAATATTCTACTCTTCTCTGATAATTTTTTAACTTTATATAATGTTTAGTTCTTTGTTTAAATATATATTAAACAAGCTAAACTTTCCCAAGCATCAGCTAAAGGAATAATAGACAGTTCAGTTATTTTTTAGAGCAACTCAAAGCTGATTATTAACAGAAAAAAAAGACTTCATTTTAGTTCGACATTTGTCAATTTATTTAAATGCATATACACAGAACTGCTTTAAAATAAATTTCCTTTTTTGGAGGCATCTCTACAAAAAACTCCCACCAAAAATTTCTCACCACAAATGAGAACAAAAGTCATGGGCATAAAAATGTCGAAGTCACTGGAAAAACGTACAGTAATATAACAGTTATAGAAATGAATAGTATTTTGAACTAAAGTTTTGAAAAAGAATAAGTGACTCAGTATGCACTTCTTTTATCAAGCCTCACACTCTTTCTTTATATAATACTCACTTTATAAATAACTTTGCCAGGAAACATCCGTGTGAGTTCTCGACTGTGCCTTTTCTTAAACGCTGCGAAAACATTTCGACAAATAATAATTGTTAATTCATGGGATAAATGTAAACTTTTAGTTGATTTGTTGGAGTAACTAGCATATTTGTCAAATATCAAATATGTTACTTCATATTTTAGTAAGAAAATACAAATATAAAGGTTTATCTCAGAAAATGCAAGAATATTATATTTGATTGTATATGTCTAGCATAAATGGAGATATTTAAATTGCAGCTCATTAGAAATCGAATTGTTTCAGTCAGAAGTAAACATGGGTGGAGTAGGAAAATAATGCAGAAGATGACTTATTTTATATTCGAAGATTGTATTTTCATAAATTAAGCAGACATTTTATGAATTGATTTTTAATTCATATTCGAGAAAAATACTTCCTTTTATTACATCATAAAAGAAAGTTTTTTACATCATCGTTTAGGATAAGCCAATTTTTCCTCTCATGTAAAGATATTAAAAATAAACTTCCGGGAATAATGCTCATAATAATCGTTTTTTTAAATTATATTTATGTTTCACCAATAAATATATTATATCTATTGGAAAATGTTTAAGAGAATTCAATTTTTTTTGAATATGAGAAAATGCTTTCAAACAGGAAATAACAAAAGTAAGAGTTCTTTAAAAAAGAATATTGTTTTGGTCACTGCATTCACTGGGAGAACTGTTCCTTTTTTTTCCTATCTTAAGAAAATAATTTTTAAAGAATTATCCCTTGTGTTTTGAATGGCTCAATGTGAAATGATTTATTTGAAAGCAAAAATAGATAAACAATTCATTTTTCAATAGTATAACAATTTGTTTTTACTCATATAATGATCTTTTGAAAATCAATTACACACTATTGATGATTTGCTGAATCAACAATAAAACAGTTCTCTTATGAGTTAATACATCCTTTGATGCAAGAGAAGTAATAACTACATGTTCAAAGTCCTTAATATCTGGATCAATAATCCTTAATATCTGGAAGACAGAACATAGCACGGCCGCTTTTTTATTTTATTTATTAAAATCGTGTTTTCCGGAGAAAAAATTCTGATACGATTCACATATTGATTACATATGAATATTTTTCGACCTTACCCAAATATGAACTTGTCATTTAAATAAAAAAAAATCATGAATGCACTTCGTTTAACACTTTATTCGAAACAATCTGCTATATTACAGTATTTATTTTATAGTTCATCTACCATTATTCATATTTTTTTAACTTACACTCAATTTTACAATGGTAAATTCGGGTCCGAGATGTCGCTATATGACATTGTCAGCATGAGAGCAGGTAGAAAAAGACTCTAATAGTAAGCTATAAAAGGATTTGTGTGTATGTGTAAAATTGCGTTTTTTTCAAGAAAGACACCTATATAGATAAACTTAAAAGCAAAAATATTAAATACAAATACATAAGTAAAAACATAAAACACAACGCTCTACTCGAGCCGAGGACCCCACATATCTGTCATTCATGCTGTTCTGACCGCATTTTGAAGCGGATGTTGAACATTTAGCTAAAATTAAAAAGTAAAACCGTTATCTAAATCGTTAGAGCCGCTTTCGAGATACACGAAATAAATTTATATATATATACAAGAATTGCTTGTTTAAAGTTATAAGATGTAGTGTGCTTTTGCTAAACTTTCTCAGAATTATTAAAAAAATAGTAATCGGAGATGTAAAAAATAGATGTTGGTAGCTTTTCATGTGAGATTCTGTTTTCGTATTTGTAGAAACATGAACAAAATAATAGAACAGAAATTAAAATTTCGTTATACGCATTCAGTAAAAAATAAACTAGAAGAATAATTAGTGAAGAAATAGGCAAATAATTGAGTCTGAAAGAGTCTGTTTTTATTCATAAGACGTCCAAATAATTAGCATATCATATAAACAGCTCTGATTCAGATGATAATTTGAAATTAAAAAAATAATTTTAGTATAGTTAGAAAAATGGCTTTCTCAATTACCTCTACAAATTTAATGCATTAAATCTGAACAATAAAAAATAATAAGAAAATTTTATTCGATAAATCTTTACAAATTTTGTGAATAAAAATTATAAGTATGGAAATTATTGAATAATCGTGCGAATCTGAATTTGACTGAGAAAACTTAAGTATCTAATTCTTCTGTATTTTGCATTTGATAGGACACATTAGGAGACATGAAAAGAAGGAAATGCAATAATTAATGCAATCACCATACAAGAATTATAAAGGAAGAAAAATTATTGTAAAGATATCTTATACGAGAGCCTTGTATTCTAACGGCAATGGATAAGAATTGCATGAAAATAAGATTTTATTTTTTGCAATAAAATGCTTTATAAATTATATTTTGTAAACAAACGTCGTGAAAACGGCCAGAAAATTCTTTGTAAATAACACACGTTAAAAAAAATACCTATTCATGATCGTTGATATGTTATCTAGATGAAACTTTTATTGCTCGCCACAAAATTCGATTTAGAAAGATTTCAGGGCATCAGATATTACACTCTAAATGTGTTAAAACGATTCATGAGCATCATTTGCAAATTACAAATAGAATGCATTATGAATTCAATAAAACGACATTTCTATGAAAGACTCTGTTGTCCAATAACTTTGGTTGTTGTTGTTGTCTGAGACAAAAAAGGGGATCTGTAGATCCAGAAAACTGGAAAAATATTCCCGAATGCCTATTTTGAATACTTTGTTTTCTCACTTGGAAATTATACAGCTTGGATGATTAAAATAGATAAAATCCAAATGATAAAATTTTATGTATTGTACCAGAAAATAATTTGGTGACAAAAAAAAAGAGCTACAGGTATTGAAGAATATAAACATTGCATACTTTTGAAAGCTATCCAATGGGTTCAATGAGGCAAACCCAAACGGCTATCATCCAAGAATTTTTTAAATAAATAAATATTATTTAAAGCAAAAATGGTATGGATTAGCTATTAGATAAAGAGAATCACACAATTATTCTTGAATATTTAGAATTCTTTTGTAAAAATGTGCATTGTTAAAAAATTACTGTCAAAAACCCATGCATAACTTTCATGTAATGTGTAAGGGACGGCGGTTTAGTTTTTTTCACAAAAATAGTTTGATGGGCAAAAAAAAAAAAAAAAAAAAAAGTTAAAAGAATTGAAGAATTTAAAGATTGAAGGAAATCTGGGAGTATGAATCCAATGCAAAAAAATTATTGTCAAAAAACCCATGACAAAATTTATTTATTATGTAAGGAATTGTCACAGAAAATAATTTGATGGACAAAAAAATATTGAAAATATTGAAGAATCTAAAGATTGAAGGAAATCCAGGAGTGTGAATTCAGTGTAAAAGAATTACGATCGAGACACCCATGACTAACTTTCCTGTATTGAGTAAGAAACCTTTTTTTTTTGTCACAGAAAATAATTTGATGGATAAGAAAAATATTGAAACTATGGAAGAATTTAAAAATTGAATAAAAGATAGGAGTGTGAATTTAGTGCAAAAGAATTATGGTCGAAAAGCCCATGACTAAATTTCATTTATTATACAAGCAATTTCTTTTGTCACAGAAAATAATTTGATCGACAAGAAAAGAAATATTAAAAAGATCGAAGAATTTAAAGATTGATGGAAATCCAGCACTGTGAATTCAATGCATAAGAATTATTGTCGAAAAACCTATGACTAACTTTAATGTATTATGTAAGAAACACAAAAAATAATATGATGAACAAAAAAAATATTGAAAATATTGAGGAAATTAAATTTTAAAGGAAATGAGGGATTGTTAATTCAGTGCAAAAGAATTTCTGTTGAAAAAGCCATGACCAACTTTCATATACTGTGCAAGAAACGTTTTTTTTTTTTCACAGAAAATAATTTGATAGACAAGATAAAACTGTTGAAAATATTGAAGAATTTAAAGATTGAAGAAAATCTAGAAGTCTGAATTCCTTGCAAAGGAATTATTGTCGAAAACCCATGATTCATGTATTATATAAGGACTTTTTTTTGTCACAAAAAATTATTCGATGGATCAGAAAAAAAATATTGAAAATAATGAGGAATTTAAAGATTTTGAGAGATCCAGGATTGTGAATTGACTGCAAAAGAATTTTTGTAGAAAAAGCCATGACTAATTTTCATGTATTATGTAAGAAACGTTTTTTTGTGACAGAAAATAATTTGAAGGACAAGAAAAAAAAATTGAAAAATGTAAAGACTGAAAGTAATTCAGGAGTGTGAATTTAATGCAAAAGAATTTCTGTCGAAAAATCTATGACTAACTTGCATGTATTATGTAAAATTTTTTTTTTTTTTTGTAACAGAAAATAATTTGATGGACAAGAAAAAAGTATTGAAAGTATTTCAGAATTTAAAGATTGAAGGAAATCCAGGAGTGAGAATTCAATGAAAAAGAAATCCACATTTGGAGAAGAAGAAACTGCCCACAACCTTACATCACTTTCTCTGCGTTGGGGAAAATAGGCAATTGTGTGTAGGGAGGGATTCCTTGTTACGTTTTGGCCGGTCCACACCTTTCACCGTTATAAGGCAGAACTCGGCCTTTCCCATCTGCCTATCAAGGTCGATTGCTGATTAGACGGGAAGAAATTTAGATCAAGGTTTTGGAAAGGGAACTGACTTTTTCTTTCAGATGGGGGAAGAAAAGGCAGTTTTTGCTAATGAAAACAATATTGGGGAGGGGGGGGGGTAGTTGGCAAAGAAGCTGCTAACTGATGACAGAAATTTGGTGCACGTGATTGGCTCTTGACCAATGGTCGTTTAATGCGTAACACTCGTAAAACTGATAGTATAAATATAGTGGCTTGGTCTGGAAGTTTCATAGGTTTAGCAGCATCTGCAGACTTACAACTGAAACATGAAGGTAAGTTTGAAATGGCTTTTAAAATGAACTGTGCTGATTTTGATTTTATTAAAAAAAATTATTAGCATGTTATCTTTCCAATAAAATATGTTCTTAAATTATCTTTATTAGTAAGAAATTAATACATTTAATAGTATATTGACTAAGCACTTTTAGGAAATTAGAATAAACGAAACATTTTTTTAAATTATTATTTGTTATTTTTGGCCACTTAATTTATTTCTAATGCCTCAGAAATAAATGCATGCAAAATTAATATAATTATCTATTTATTGAGAAAGATCTAAAAATCTCAAATATTATCTTTATTTTCTATTTAATATGTACAATTTAAATATTTTAATAGAGATGTTTTATTGAATAGAATTATTTCATATAAAATAAACTTCCACGATCAGCCTCTAAATGCCAAAATATTAAATGGTTTCTGATAATTTTGTTAAAAATAATTTTCTCTTAAGTATTGAAGAATGTAAATGCATCCAAATTATTATAACTTTAATTGATCATTTGAAAAATTTAACAATATTAACTTAATAGACGTAATTAAATAGAACTTAACTTAGTAGACTTAAATTTAATTAAATAGAACTTAACTTAGTAGACTTAAATTTAATTAAACAGAACTTAACTTAGTAGACTTAAATTTAATTAAATAGAACTTAATAGACTTAAATTTAATTAAATAGAACATAAATTTAATTTAATAGCATTTAAATATAATCTTTTAAATTATTTTAAGTTTATGTTGCAAAAAAAACTCCACTATAATTATTATTCAATTATATACATGAATTTAAAAAATTACAATTTTTTATTGGGGAGAGCGAGAAGTTCATGTAGAAAATAATAGCGTTGTTAATCAATGTACTGTAATTGAAGGGAAGTATTTAACTGCTTTTCATTTTTTATAGCATATTGAGAAATGTTGATATATGATGAAAACTCTTTGATAAGACTAGGTTTTATAAATTAATAACATTTTCGCATAATTTTTGATACATATACAATGAATAAATATTACCTTTTCTACAATTTTTATTTAATTTATTGTGTCTCTTATAGGCCTTCATCTTGCTTGCCATTGTGGCTGTGGCTAAAGCCACAATTCCAGTTGCCCCTGTAGCTTTAGCTGAAACTGGAGCTAGCGCACAATTCCGAAGTGAAGATGTAAGCATTTATTTTTTTTTTATCAAATATATTAAAAATATATAATATCAATTATTAATAAAACTTAGATGCAATTTAATTATATATTAGCATGTGTTTTACATTTAGAATTAAAAAAAAATATTTAGTAAGTGTTTTTTTGAACACTAATCCTATTTATGTCAATATACTTATTTAAAATATTAAAAATTATGCACAGACATAATTTTTTAAACCGCATGTGTTTTAAAATTAAATTAAAAGCTTTAATAAATAATCAATGAAATGATTTTATAATAATTTATTATTATTTTAATAAAAGTAATATACATTTTATTGATCCATTTTATTTGGAAATGTTCAAATTATTTTAAGAAAATAATTTGAATAGCATTTGTTATGACTAATTTCATTTTAAAGAAACTGAAAGAATTGTTTAAATTAGACAGATGGAATAGATAATAATATATTCTACTTTTAATAAAAAAATGAAAGTTTCTTGAAAAGTTTTAATAATAATTTTCTTTTTTAAATTTATTAAGGATGCATTCAACATATTTTCTCCTTTCCAAAGTCCTTCTTTTTATCGAACGAGTTTCAAAGATATTCATTATGCTTTAATATATACAATATTCCTATTTTATTTATTCAGATATTTTTCAGATTCTTAAATCATTTATAATATGTTATGTTAAATTCCATCTATTTTGAAACCCGTAAAGAAAATCTATGAATAATTTCAAATAAAAGACTTTTTGCAAAAATTATTAAACACATTGTTCCCTTCATTTGGTAAACACATATTACTTTCAAAGAAGATCTCATTTAAATATGAGACATCTTTTATGGATCTCTGAGTTATGAGGATTTTTATTTATTATGAATACTATTTGTTTTTATAGAGTCTCGGTAACTACAACTTTGGCTACAATGAAGATCACACTTCAGGAGGTACTTTCCGAAGGGAAGCTGGTGATGCCTATGGAAATGTTGCAGGTTCTTATGGTCTTAGAGATGCCGATGGTCGAATCCGAATCGTTAACTACGTAGCTAATGATGACGGTTTCAAGGCCGATATCAAAACGAACGAACCTGGTGTGGAGCCTAAGGATCCAGCTGATGCCACCATCAACAAAGCTGAAACAGTCCTTGTTCAGTCAGCCGTTGCAGTCCCAGCTCCTGCTCCAGTTGTTGCAGTCCCAGCAGCTGAGCCTGTAGCATACCAAACGGAACAAGTTGCAATCGCAGCCCCTGTATTTCCAGCAGCCGCAGCTGTCCCAGTAGCTAAAACTATTTCCCAGCCTGTTGCTGTAAAAACCGAGCAAATCTCTGTTCAAGCTCCAATTGCAACTACTTATAGTTTCCCTGAGCCCGCTGCTGTACCAGTAGCCAAAACCCAGACAACTGTTGTTAGCACTGCCGAAACCAGACCAGTTACATATGCTTTCCCACCTGCAGCCCCAGTTCCAATTTCTAAAACTGCTACCATCACCGAAACTAGACCAATTTCTTACGCATTCCCTGCCCCTGCAGCTGTACCAGTTGCTAAAACTGCAACAATTACAGAAACCAGACCAATCTCTTATGCTTTCCCAGCCCCTGTAGCTGTTCCAGTTGCTAAAACCCACACTACTGTCACTGAAACCAAACCTATTCCTTATGCATTTCCAGCTCCCGCTGCTGCCCCAGTTGCCAAATCTTCAAGCACCACCATAACTCAAACTGGACCAGCCACTTATGCTTTCCCTGAACCTGCAGCTGTGCCAGTTGCCAAAACAATTGCTCAAGCTCCAGTTGCTGTAGCAGCTGCAACTCCAGTAGCATACAGCTTCCCTGCCCCAGCAGCAGTTCCAGTTGCCAAATCTTCTACCATCACATCATATGCTGCTGCTCCAGTTGCCCCTATTGCATATGCTGCCCCCACTTCTAAATTTGCATACTCTACTCAAGTAATTAACAGCGCACCTGCAGTGAAAGCCTTCGCTTATGCTCCCCGTTATGCTCTGAACCCATATCTTAATACATACTCCGCACCCTTCTACAGGCCTATCTATTCACCAGCTGTAGCTTCTTTCGCAGGTCCCATTCCTTATTTCAACAATATTGAATACCACGGATACCCTGTTGTTAAGAAATAAACTGTGACTGTGCCAAACGAATTCTGACCTAATAAGTCCTGGTGACTTTGTTCCTCATGTCAGTTGTGATTCTGTTTTGTAAGCTTTCTTGTTCAATAAAAGTTTAATTTAAGGCATATTGTTTCAAATTTTTGAGTCCTATGGTAGTGCTTCAATTCTTACACACAATTTAAATAGACTTAATTACCTTAGAAATTATAATTTACATTTAAAAACCTTTAAATAAATGCAAAATTGGTGTTGAAATTTAGAATTTTGAAAAGATGCAATAAATTCTTAAATAATTTTTAAATTCTAAATTTTTTTTTTATGATTTTAATTTCAATTTGAATCAGAGGACTAATATATGATGATCCGTCAATTCAATAAAGATATATTTCTTTTGCTCTAATTTTATTTCTGAACCACGGAAACAAGAACATAAATATTTCGAGACTTTAGAACAGATAGCAATAATTAACAGATTCTCGTGGTTAAATTTTTATTCAGATAATATATGAAATGCTAATTTATTTAAATTACATACAAAAATGATAAAAAAATGAAACTTTTATAATTAAAAGTAATAATGTTTCTATGCAACTATTTAAAATTTTTTGAATCTTTAATTCTGAAATATTTTTTTTCTCTCAATTGCTTTTTACATTTAATATTCCTAATTAGGCAAAATAATTTATTCTTTTAAGTGAATTCTTTTATTTCTGCGCTGAAAATTAATGCGGCACTTTTTGATGTGAAATAAAAGTTTGAAATTAAATTGGGAAAAACTCAAATAGAGTATCGCCAACCATTATTCAGAAGTTTTAAATAGTTTCTTATTCATTAAACTTGATAATAAATTCAAATTGCTACTATATCTGATATTGCATATTAGAAAAGAAAATCAAGCTTATAAATATTTTAAATATTGTAAATTTACCTTTTGAGATTGAAAAGCCTTTAAACATTTATAATTTGTGTGAATTATTGTATAAGCAAAACTGCATTGCAAAATATTCTGAATGAAAAACAAGTTCTTTCTTTAAATTAGTAATTCAAAAAATTAAAAACATTCTCGAGTAAAATCTCTGTTTAACTGAGCATTTTGTTTTGTTTAAAGCTACATATAAACAGTCATGCAATAAAAAAAAATCACACTTCTAGATTATTTATTTTAAGATTATTCAGATTTTAGCTTTACGTTATTAGTAATTTATTGTGCACCATATTACAATTACTCTAATTTTAATTTCATACTGTCAGAAAAACAAACTAACTACAAAACGTAGCCCAAAATCACCTATGATACTTCAGAGCAGTTTTAGTAACAAACTGGAAATGCTTTAAATAATAATTAGTTGAAAACTTCATATTTAAATCCACATAAAGTGGAACGCAGAATAAAACTTATCAAAAGTATCTTGAACCAATCCGGTAGATTTTTCATAAATAATGTTACGAATTTTAATTTCAATTTTTTTTAATATCCTAAAATCCTTCATGGAAATGAGATTTCAGCTCTAATGCACTAACAGTATCAGAGTGTTTTTTTATTTAAATAAAAAGTTCGATTTGTATGTATGCATTTAATTAAGAATAAGAATATTAAATATGTAAGAATATTTAATAATATTTAATTTAATGAATATTTAATTCTTATATAAGAATAAATATGATTTCTCTTGAATGCCCTGTCTTAGTGTTGTATAGAGATTACAATGAACACATTTTTAAATATCAATTTCAAAAGCTTACATTATTTATTTCTCTAGACATTGAAGCTGCATATTCGAAGCAAAAATAATTCATTATAAGGATCCGATTAACTAGTATGTTATTAAGTTTCTTTTTAAATTGCGTTCTTGAATTTAAAGAATAAGAATAGTTATAAGATAATTAAATAAAATTATTATTTCTTTTGCTTAATTTCTGCTTTACTATAAAATTGTTTACATTTTTAATATATATATGCTCAATAAAATAAGATTAATGTATTATATAGTTCCAGCTGCAAGCTCTTTGATATTAAAAAAAAAAGAATATTTTTAATAATAAAGTCTAACATAATCTTTTGAAATTTCTCTTATTTCTCATAATTAATTAAAAAAATTATTAAGTGACAAAGATTTCCTTTTTGTTTTATAAGAATGTTATTGATCCAAAATATTAATTAATTAAATAAAATTTGTAATTTGTAATTTTTAATAATAAAGTCTAACAAAACATTTTACCTTTTCTCATATTTCTGATGATTAATTTAAAAATATTATTAATTAAATTATAAATATTTCATTTTTGATTGTATAAGAATGTTTTTAATCCAAAATATTAATTAAAAAAAATAAATTTTTTATTTGTTAAGTGAAGTCAATTGAATTAATTTTTTAAATAAATTTCCTACATTTAAAAATTTAACTAACATTGAATAGTGAAAAAATGCTATATACTAAAATATAGAGAAGTAAAATCAGGTTAATCTAATGTTGATTCTATATAAAATAATTTTTAAAAAATCTTTATTAAAAGCTCATTTTTGTATTAAATTTTTTGAATTTTGAATTTTTTTTTGAATTTTTGAATTTTTTTTAACAAAATAAAGGATTTTTGTACTGTTGATATCTACTTAATAGATAAATTGAACGAAGTTTAATATATTGACATTAGTTCTTTCCTATCGGATATTAAAGATTCTCTATTTTCAGATATTAAAGATATTTTTCTAGGTCTATTTTGAAGCAACAGCCTACAATTTTTATTCAAACTACGTTATTGCTTTAGTCAATGTCATTGAAGTTAACAAATAAAACAAAAGACTTTCAATGCCATTATTAATTAATTGATTTAAAAGAATTTATAATAGACAATATAACAGGTAAAAAATCAGGACTGCGACAAACACAATCACACGACGGCCTCACTTCTTTCAACTCTATTTTCACACGACACACATTCACAACAAAAATTACACGAAAAGCCTTCTACCGGAAAAATCCCCTGAAATTCGTCCTTGTTGGCCATTCTTATTGAATACAGAATTAATTAGCCGCTAAAGAAG
The DNA here is from genome assembly GCF_947563725.1 of Argiope bruennichi. Taxonomy (NCBI): domain Eukaryota; kingdom Metazoa; phylum Arthropoda; class Arachnida; order Araneae; family Araneidae; genus Argiope; species Argiope bruennichi. The sequence continues at coordinate 66,301,348 of NC_079153.1, read as the reverse complement.
CGTAGGCTATAAGAGAGGAGTCTTTACCTTGTTTGGAACGTCCATAACAGCAACTTTTTTGATCACACCCTGTTCGATTCTTTTATATCAAGTTCCTCCTCCAAAGAAGAATAGTGTAGGATTGTGATGTCACCATCATCGATAAGTAACAATCACGGGACTGATAATTTTTCACATCATAATTACCAGAGCAATATAAACAAAATAACTGTAATTATGGTGCATGGTGTAAGATAGCCCGATTATTATTATTATTATTTGAGAGAGATGGGCTGGTGCTTGTATTTAATGGTGAATTCTCGCACCGTGGAGGTGGAAAACTGCTTTATCGGGTTGGTTGATTTAATTGAAAGTAAAAATTCTTAACCTTTTGGTATGAATCTTTAGAACTTTCAACTGTTAAATGAATGGGGAATGAACTTTAGATGATGCTTATTAAAATAATCTAGACTTCATAGAAGTTGGCTTTGCTGAATTCATCAATTTTTATGTCCCAACATTCCTACGCAACAGCTAAATGAAGCTCACTGTCAACAGTTTTAGAAACTGTCTGATGATGCCTTAAAAAAAAAAAAAAGTGAAACACTCATTTTTTGTTTGCAAATAAAGGAGTGCATGTTTTAGTTCCGTTGAAAATACAGAAGTGAGACAGACTAATTTTACAAACATATCTTTGTATTAGTCGAATTTTGAACTAACATATAAAGCTCCTTTTTAAATAGCATTTTATTTGTCTGATAAAGTTTGATGATATATCATTTTTTAGTGCTAATATACAAGAAATAGGCCTTTTCGATTTTATTTGATTGAGTTGAAATCTATTGTGAATAACTATTGCTGAAAATAATTATTAAATAAACAATCTAAATATTTAATAAGGCACTTTTATAAAAAGTGAAACACTCATTTCATGTTTGGAAATAGCCTAGCATATTTTTCATATGTACTGGGGAGTTAAAATTCTGTAGATTACTACAAAAAACAAAAAAAAAACAGAGGTGAGACAGAATAAATTTACAAACGTATCTTTATATTAGTCGAATTTTGAACTAACATATAAATCCCTTTTCTTAATAACGTTTCGTTAGTCTGAAAAAGCTTGTAGATACACTGTTTTTAATTTTAACATACAAGAAAGAGGCATTTTCAATTTTATTTGATTGAGGTGTAATATGTTATGGAAAATTTGATTGAGTAGTAATATGTTATCAAAAACAATGAATGAATGTTTTATGAATTGTTTAGGAATATTTTTCCCGAGTGAAATTAAAAATTATTTTCTTTTGTGACTATAATAATTTGAAAACCAAATATTTACATTCCTTAAAAAAAAGAAAATCACTGAAAAATAAAACAGATGATTTATCTGTCTAAGAATAAATGTTTGATCATAAAGTACTTATATTAAAAATCTAATTATTTGATTTTTTAAAAAAAAAGTGAAATGCTATGAAAAAATTACTACGAGGAAAATGCATTTTGATAAGAACTCTACTGTAATAAAAAGAATTAAATCGATTGTCCAAGAAGAAAAAAATTCATGGAATGACAATCCTAATAAAGGCATGATTCCTTTCCATAAAATTGTTGAACTTCAAAATTTTAATTATTATTGTTTTAATTGCAGTAGAATTAGATATTGCTACAAAAGATATTTCAATTTCTTTCTTATATATATTTTTTCTATAAATTAAAGATTAAAATGTAAAGAATTAAGATGAAGGATAAATAAAAAATATTTTCGACTTTAATGTGGAGGTACAAAGTTTGACTTCTCTAGACGGTACTCCATATATCAAACGCAATTTCTGTTGTCAATTATATTTATCTGAGTTTTACATTTTGCCTTTATTGACTGAAAAAAAAACTACTTTGCATTTTCCAATTTTTAATGAAATTTTCTCTCATCTTTTCCATTATAAGTATCGCAGTCTCTGTAAGTTTGCATACAGTTAAAATGCAAGATAAATGACAAATAGTTTCAGCTTTAAAGCGGAAGTACAATGATTAACTTCTCTTGATGGTATTCCATATATCAAACGCTTCTATCGTTGTAAATTATATTTATCGGAATTTTACATTTACATTTACTAGGAAAGAAATTATTTTGCACTTGTCTGTCACTACTTTTAAATAAATTTTTCTTTTATCTTGTCAAGATTACTATTATAAGTATCCAAGGTCTCCCTAAATTTTCATGAAATTAAAATCTAAGATAAATGACAAATATTTTCAACTTTAAAGTGGAGTTACACAGATTAATTTCTCTAGATGGTATTCCATATATCAAACGCTTCTATTGTTGTTAATTATATTTATCAGAGTTTTACACTTTACTTTTATTGATAATAAAAACTATTTTGCAACTACTATTTGTCTGTATCCTATTTAAAATGAAATTTTCTCTCATATTTTCAAAATTACGATTATAAGTATCCCAGGAGTCTCAAAGTGTGCATTAAATTAAGACGTAAGATAAATGACAAATATTTTCGACTTTTATGCGGAGATACAAAGATTAATTTCTCTAGATGGTACACCATATATGAAACGTTTCTATTATTGTTATCAGAACTTTATATTTATAGGAACTTTACACTTTTTTTACCTGGAAAAAAACTCCTTTGCATTTGTCTGTCTCCAATTTTAAGTAAAATTTTCTCTCGTCTTGTCAAAATTACCATTAAACGTATCCCAGGTCTCTCTAAGTTTGCAGTGCTCTCCTGCAGAAAAGCACGTCGGATTTAAATATAACCTCTGACACAGAAGTTCTGAAAAAAGTAACCGCATAAAGGGTTAATTCGGACCGATTTATTCTTTTGTATTAAAACAATCACTCTTCATTTCCATATAGTGAAAGGACATTTTGTCGGAAGCGTGAGTTTGGAAGCCATGACACTTTACCAACACGGATGGAATCACGACGACCCTATTAAGTTATGGCCAGACGAAAATCATCTTCTTGAATTTTAGGTCGTTTTCCATGTATCTAAGTCAAGGTTTAACCAAAAGAATGTACCACTGTAAAAAAATTTAATACGTTGGTGGACATCGTCACGTTTTTTTTTCTGCTATGGAATTTATGGGATATGAAATAAACGCAAAGAGTGCAATTTTGAATCTTTATATGATTTGCGTTGGTTGGATTCTAGCAAGAAATAAATCTTCATTTAGAAACTCCTTGGAATGTTATTTGTGTGCAAATAAATTGTTGATAAATCTTCCCGGAATACATAAATAATAAAATTTATTTGAATAGCAAATGTTCTATGTTAATTTAGGGTTGCTTATCATTCGAGGATTGTCAATGAAATTCTGAAATTAATCATCTTTATCCACAAGTAAACTTTTAATTAAAAAAATATTATTTCTCTTCTTGAAGGATATTTATTAATGATAAGTCCAGCATGGATGGTGTTCATTTTTTTCAAGCGTGCTTTTCTTTATTTTATGAATGATGCATTCTATTTAGCTTTTCTTTAATAGACAGATGTCAGAACGTTTTATAAACCTGTTATTTTATTAAAGGATGCACATATTTTATCATTCATCATGATTTCTTCTCAGTAAACTCAGAATATTATGCAGTTGCGGATGCCTGACTAGTCAGACTAGGCAGCTGTTTAGGATAGCAAGGTAGAAGAAGACTGTGTCCCCTCATAAATCCATTAAAATAATATTGATAGCCTAACTATTAAATAAGTAAATTTATAAAAACGAATGATAAAATATAAGGATAATATAAAAACTCTTTCAGTTACAATTGATTCCCATTCGTTTCATTATATTTACTAAGTTATTACAATATAAGCAAACATCAGGCGTTTTTTGAAATAATTGCGAATGAGAATGCGAATGCCAAAATCGCGGGACATGAATGGAATAAATGAATAAAAAATATTCGTTTGCACAATGTTACTGACATAAAATAATTTACCTAAAATAAATCATTAACATGATATTAAAATAAGACAAAATAATATTAACATGTGAAACTAAATTGATAAGTTTCTTAAAAAAGATACCTTTTAATTAGCTACTTAGGGTAACTGACTTATATACTGATACTATAATTTCTAAGAAATTTATGTAAATGGTTTATTTTTATTTCGGTATATTTTATTAATGCTGATATTTATGCTTTTCGAAGAAAAGAGAAAATTTGGCTCAAATCCAAATATCGATTTTCTTGAAATATACATCTTGAGAAATATCAATTAGAAGATGTGAGTTATTTTTACTTACAATATTAATTGCCTTTTCCCGATTTAATAAAGCAATATTTTCTATCCAGTATCCTTACATAATGGTTTAATAAATGACTTTTTTTAAATAAAGATTTTGACAAAGAAACCCTTCAGTGTTTTTCCTATATGTTTGGAGAATGCATTGTCAGCGTTAAAAGAATCGAACTCTAGATTCTGACAAATCTCTGTGTTCGTGATTTCTCTGAGTATGAAAAAGACTTTTTTGGAATTTTGTGTGAAACTTAGAGATAAACCGCTTAGAGATAAAAAATGAAATTTCTTGTAGAGAACTTTACATCAAATGTGCAGATTTCTGACAAATTTTAAACGAAAATGATTTTGAGAAAATCTATCTGTCGGGCTGTCTTAATACAAGTGAACATAATTATAACACGTAAAGAAATAGATAGATAAAATTGAATAGCAAATTGTTTCTGACATTCTTCTTTTCCATTTTTTTACTAGAAACTAGCCGTCTCTTGCCTACAGGTTGTTAGCTTGGAATATGGGTTGTTTACATCAATTAACTCGTTTATACTTTTGGTTTCTTCAACAAAATATTTTTATCTTTAAACAAATATAGAAATTGAAGCATTAATTTAGTTTTCTAATAAATGTTCTTTTTATTGTTGTGCATCAGCTTCTCTAATGGAGTCAATTCTCATGCGCCATAGTTTCATGGGACACAATTCTGTCGATGTTATCTAACATCAAATTATCTCGTACGTCATACTGCAATTTCATTTTCATATTCCTCACTCAAAACGCGCAATTTATTTTAGCATTAAATTATTTACATTTTGTGAGCACATAGAGTAGAATTTTAGATGTATAGAAACATTCAGCTGAAAAAAAAATTGAAAAATACTGAAAATAATCATGCAGTATATGCATTATTTACAAAAACGCCGGTGTCTTGACTTAGGGGTAGCCCGTCTTCTCTGTGATCTATACATCCAGGGTTCGAGTCCTGGTTCGGGCATGGGTGCTGGTTCCCTGTGCTCTATTTTTAAGGTGTGTGAAAGATTCCCTTTGCAAAAAGGGGCTGTTCAAGAAGTCAGACTTCTACCTTCGGTTGCTCAGGGGTCTTTACCCTCAGAAGCTACTGTGCCTCTTTCCGTGTTAACGCGGACACGATATCATCATCATTTAAACAAGCCAACATGATTTTTGCCAAACTGAAACATGCTGATAGAAGTTATTAAAAAAATAATAATATTTTATGCCACATATATTCTTTAATGTATTTGGTACCTCAGTGAGTTTTGTTTATAGATTCACAAAATGAAATTGAATAAGGAAATAAAAATTAATAGCAATATTACCAAAGATGCAAACAAAATAGTTTTATTCCCCAGTTTTTAGAAATAGAAGAAAGACAATTAAATAGGTGGGAAAACAATACAAATGGCTTGAACTTTCTTGCAACAATGAAGAGTATTATTGCAAATTATTCACACAAATATTTTTAAATAATTGTAAAAATCATGAAAATAGTAAACGATAACTAAATAAATATGATTGAATAGATAATTTTTTTAAATAATAAAATAGTGTAAAAATCCTTTTTGAGTAATAATTACGTTGAAAATTATTGTGGAAAAGTTCAATACTGCGATTGTTAGAAGGAGTGAATGATATTTCGAAAAATTTCTCTCAAGTGCACAAACATATATGCGTTTATTATTAGTAGGGATAATAAATGGGAAATTCCCACATTTTTAAACAATTTTTTGTTTTTAATTTCTTTTCCTTTTTGAATTAGTCCATATATCACTTATGCAAAAATTTATTCACAAGGAAATAAGATGACTGAATAAACAATAGCAATAAACTATAAACAAAATGATTTTAGGGCACTTTTATGGCAAATTAATAACCTTTTCAATTGTTCCTCTCTAAACCTAGTTCCGTTAAATATGAATTCCATTGGGTCGGCAAATGATAACATTGCATGATTACGAAAGATTATTATTGCGTTGTACTGTTATTAATGCGGAAAAGGAAGTGAAGTATAATGCATTACATAAATAGTGCATTCAAATTTACTTATGATTTTGCTATAAAAATTTTATGAGTTGAGCATCATCATATGTGTAAATAGACAATTACAACTAGACATTCTCAAATAATTTTTAATCTAAAAGCGTTTCTAACATTGAAAACTAACTGATTATGTAATTTAAGAGTATTAAATATGAAATCTTATGGGAATCGTGTCAAAATTTGATTTGTGAAATTCGAATTTTGAAAGTTAGTCAAATTGCCAAGCGATTGGGTTTATAACAATTATTACTGAGATATTTGTGCTATTTGTGCGTGATAGCGTTTAGAATTATTTATGCAAAGAGCTTATTTTTTATTATTTAATGCCACACAAAAGAAGAAAGATTTTTATTCTAACTGCTTTATTAATAAGATTTGAATAGCAAATGCAAATTTTTTTTCTTAATGAACAGGTGAAATTTAAAGAATTATTTAACATTCTCTAATATTTAAACAAATAAATTATCATTAAAGGAATAAAAGTGGATGACTCATTTGAATATATCATCACCATTCCCCATTCACTTGAATTACAAATTTTTTAAACAATATTATCATTTTAGTAGAAAAAGGAAATAAATCCTTTAACTTCTGATGGTGTTAGAATTTGAATATATTCATAACAAAATTCTACTTCTCGGGAAGATTTACTTAAATATTTCTTACTTTCTCAAGATTTTAAATTATTTGAAAAATAAAATAGTTGTACATTTTAAATTATTTTAATGAATTAAGAAATTTTACGATTCTGTATGAAAAATAATATATATATTTATGAATTTATATATATAATATATATACTTTTATATAATTTATATATAATTTTAGTTCACTTTTGTGGTGATTAAAATGTTTTGGCTAAAATTTGTTAATATTTCATATAAATTCTCAGTGTTATTCAAACAAATTATTATTACTTATTATTATTATTATTATTACTTCAATATTAATCGTACAAAAAGCAATATTCGTTTAAACTTTTATGAAATTTTCATTATAAAGTTTAATTACTAATATAATAAATTGTCTTTTCATCGAATTTTGATTTATTATAATTATCAAATTAGATTATATATTAGATTTTAATTTAAATAAATTATCATGAAGCAAAATAATTACAAATAATATGTCTGTGAGGATAATTTCGAAAGTTATAGATGAATTAAAAATTAAATTTTTGACAATTCCATATGAAAAGTAATTTGTATTTTAAAATATTTTGTCCAGACTTTCATTATTAGTAGAACATGTTTTTAAATAACTTTCTAAAATACTAGTAAAATACATTTTCTATAGCAATTGTTTCTTTATTAAATAAAATGTTATCGATTTTGTTATGCATTGGACCTCATGTTATGAGATGAAATAGGCTTAAAAATCATTAAGAATAGTTGCAAGCCATTACTAAAATATGATAACTTTTTTTCTTGTGTACGTGTATGTGTCTGAGAGAAACAGAAAAGTTATTTATCAACAACTCGTACACAGTCAAACAATTGGAAAATGAGAATTTTATTGATTCAATTTAAACTAACACCACAAATCAAAATTTGGCCTTTGATTTATTACAATAAACCATGTAAGTATGTGCGAACTAATCAAAGAATGGCAATTGGTCAACAAGTGGATGGAAATTATGGATAAATGTAATACCCATAATAAGGACTTCCTTTATTTGTAATGTAGGTGGTGCCTTTTGAAGTGAAAGGGGTTCCTTTGTAGTACCCAGCAGGAGAGTATGTCTGGTACAGCAAAGGAAATTGAGGGGATGCAGCATGGTGCAAGCTTGGAGCATAAAGAACTGGTTTGCTGACTACTGGTGATTGAACAATTGGTGCTTGAACAACTGGTACTGGTACTCCAGGTTTGTTGATGACAGTTGATGCAGGATCGTCAGGTGCTACTCCTGGTTCATTAGAATTAATGTTTGCTCTGAAGCCAGCTCCATCAGCAACATAGTTGACAACTCGGTAGCGCCCATCAGCATCTCTTAAACCGTAGGAACCGTATTTGTTACCCCAAGCATCACCGGTTTCCTTACGAAAGGTACCACCAGACGAATGGGCCTCATCGTATCCAAACTGATAATTGCCAATTCCCTATGAATATATATAAAAAATTGCAATGGAATATTGAAGAGAGGAAATTTAAAGAATTATTTCAGTGAAAAAATTTTATAGAAATTTTATAGAAAAAATGTGTGACTCATTTAAAAATGCACATTTGATATTCCCCTTTTTAAATCTGGGTACAGCCTGTCACACACACACACTATAAATTAGACGAATGAAATGTATTACGGTATACTAATATCAAAATTGTAGGCATGTGTGGAATTCTGAATCAAACTCACAAATTGGTAAAGACACTCCTTCAAAATACGTACCCAGTTTTACAATAAGTGCTAAGAAACAACTCAAAAAGCGGCTCTTATATACAAGTATACATTAACTGGCAATTAACATTTTAATGATAACTTGCGTGTAACTTTTGTAATAAATAACTCTCACAAATAAATAAAATCATTATACATTAATTTTTTTGTATTTATCTGCTTTGTTCCTTTTATTTTCGATAGAAATTGAAATTTATCTTTAGTCATTTCATTTACTCCTGTAAAAATGAGCTTACTGCGAATAACGATTGAGGAAAATAATGTCTGAACTTTTACTTATTAAGTTTATTAATACTTGTATTACCATTTTTTAAAATGAGCATTTAATGAAAATGAATTTCGTCCGCGTTATGAGGTTTATTACTTCAAAATAATTATAGTAATTATTGAGACATTCAGAGGTAAAGAAGAACCGATATCAAAATTGTCATGACAGATTCGATAATATTTTTATTTCTAAGGATGTGTTAAAATTGTTTAAAAGATTAAAAAAAATATTTAAAGTATCAAAGATACGAAGTAAATAAGGGAAAATAAAACAGGAGTCAAAAATACTATTTTGAAAACTTTTGAAATAATTTTATGGAGATCAATTCAAAAATTGTTTACGAAATAAATCGGAGATATGTTTTTAAATAGATCTGGGAAATAAATGAAAAAAAGAAGGGGGAAAATAAGTTCTTGGTTTTAAAACAAATGATTATGTCATTATTATGTTAATTTTGTTCTCTTTATACTCTATAGTTTATGAATTATGGGAATAATAATAATTGAAATAGTACATACTCATGAAATGAATTGGAAACAAATAATTGTTATTTTCCATATTTTATTTGTTATTATATTAAGTATTGTTATCTTATAAATCAAATGCTTCGAACAATTTTTTTAACAGGTTTTAACAAATAGTCTTCACAAAATACTTAAATAATTATCGATTCTAATTAAATTCATTATTTTAATATGATTTCAAATTCATAATCAAATACACTTACGTCTTGCGATTTATATTGTTGGCTAGTTCCAGTACTTATGTAATAAGGATAATTATATATGGCGGCTACTTGGGAAAGAACCACTGATAAGGTAAGGATGAACAACTGAAAAAAACAAATAGAAAAATAATAACTTTGTATCTTGTATTTTAACACTGAAAATGTGTATTGATAATAACAATTACACAATGTCACATATTTGTTATTTTCACACAATTTTTAACTATTATACTGTTAAAAAATAATATTTTCCTTTCTCATAAACTTGCTTAAAAATATAATTGGCATCTTAAATTTAGTTATTTGTTTAGAAAGTGTGATCCTGAAGAGGCATCTTAAAAAATAAAAGAATATTTTGACATCACATTTTTGCAAAAGATCCGAGTTAAATAATTTATATAAGTATTAATGAAAAAACTCTGCGGGCGTTTTTAAGATCAAATGAACTTTTTTGAATGTTACTAGCTCAATCATATTTATGTAATAATCATATTTATATGAAAAATTGCAACATATATAATCTGAATTTTTTTAAATCTTGCATATTCATGCCTTTTTCTAAGTGAAATTTTAATAATTTTTTATGAAAATTTGGAAGTTCTACATTATTTTGTTGTGTTTTCATTTGAGAATTCTTCACTCTTCAGATTTTATAAACCTCTTAAAATAATTTCTAGATTATTGATAAGAAACGCATGATTACAGTTCATAATTTGATCACAAAATTAATTTTTTATTTACTGAGCTGAAATAAATAATTTTATTTAACCAGTATTCAAAAAATCCCCAAATATCGATTCTTATTTTACTGAAGTGATTCATCGTTCTCAATTTTCTACTTATTGAGTCAAAATTTCCAAAAAGTATCTTTAATATTTCAGAAGTAATTTATATTTTAATTTGCGATGATAAATACGGAAGCAAATAGCAAACTGAAATGACTTTTTTCCATGTTATACTTTTTTTCATCTTCATATTATAAAAAAAAATATTAAGTGTTTCTTCCGACTTAAAATATAGTTTTGAAATGTTCTATGTATAAATAATACTGCATACATGGTGATTGATCGTTACATTATATAATTCAAATATTCTTTTTCTATATACAAGGTATAAAGTTATTTGCTTCTAAATTTTCTTATTTTGCTCTATACATGACAATAAAAAAGTTACATTAGATTTAATTTTAGATGTATCTTAAAATCCATTCACTGTTATGTATAATATATTTCAGTGAAACTAGAAATATAATTTAAAGCAAAAATATGCTCATTCAAAGAAGTGATTTTTTAAAAATAATTTTAACTAAAGAGTTTGATTAAAATTTTTCCGAAGGTTTCTTTATTTTAATACTTAAATACAATCAAAACTATTTCAATGAGTTTTAAAATAAAAATGTTTTGGAAAGACAAGGCTCGTTGAATATCTTTAATCATATGAATTAAATTATAAAATCAAAATATTTCACCTTTTAGAATTGACAGCTATTTAAAAGCCAACTGCTTAAAATATAAATTGGTAAAGTTCGATTAAAGCAGCCGAAACTAATTATTTAACAATTAAATTTTTCTAAATTAATAGAGATTATAAACTCAAATCTATATTTATGAAAAAATGTATTTATAAGATACATAAAACAATTTAGAAAAATATTGTACAAATCATCCTTTAATTAATAGTTAATATACTAAGGACGGAATAGACTTTACAATCTTTTGTTTTCAATATATATTATTTCTGTTATTTTCATAATATGTTTAAAATATGTTTAAATATTTTAAACATATTTAAATACAATTTTTAAATAGTTATATGTAGTTAGTTGAAAAAAATATTTTAAATTACTTTCCATTCAGATTACTTAAAAGGCATACAAATGATAATATTTTAATTTATTACAATTCCAATAATTCCCTTTTTTATGCAAAGCATCAAACCAAATTTAAAACAAAATTAAGACAATGCATATAATATTCTAAATCTAATGAGTATGCAACTAGTATTTCATGAAGAGTTAACAGCGAAACGGGAATTTAAAAAAAAATTCTGACGTTATTAATTGAAACTTTTTTATCTTCAATAGTTGAAAGTGCAATCCTGCAGTTCGTAGGCATTTTTTTTGAATTACGCACGGAAAGATTTAACAAATACTTCTTAATATTTTTAATAATTTACTTTGAATATTTTTTATTTGAAATGAAAGTTTGGCGAAATAAAATTGTGGAATATTAAATATTTAACAGTTAAATCAAAATAATATAATACCATTGACTTAAGAAAATGATTCCAATAATTAATAAATTAAAAGGCAATTCGACAATCCAATAATTTTGATAAATTAAAAATAACTTTAAAGCTGTTAGAATATCTGATTTAATAAATCATCAATCAAAGTAGATTAAATATTCATAAAAATATCAAAAATAATTTTCACAAAATATTCTTGCACGGAATAATTTAAAAAATTAAGTACCGCTAAAAAGCTCAAAAATTTTAAAGTGTAATTCTATTAAAAAATTATACTCTAAAAATGTCAAATGACTGCATTACGTTTGATTAACATTTTAAGAAAATACCAATTAATATAAACATATAATGCCATATTCGGTTTCCTAATGAAATAAATATTTTGGGAATATAGAATATGCATTAAATAAGTCAAAGATTTATTCTTATAAGTTGAAAGATCCTCCTAAATTATTGAGATATTGAATGATTGAATAAAATTGATTAGTGCAAGAAATTATTAATTAACTTAAAAATATAAATAAGTATACAGTTTCCTTGTTAAATTCAGAATTTGGAAATATAGGAAGTATATAATTTAAGACAAAGATTCAATCATCTGCCAAAATCATTTTTATGTCGAGTGATTGTCTAAAATCAATTGATACTTCAAGAAAATATTAGTTAACTTAAATATGTAATTACAAGTTCATTTTCCTTATAAAGTTGAAAGATTTTTTCTAAATCAGATTGTTGTTTTAGTAAAATAGATTATTATTTTTTTTTAAAAGGTGTTACTGGAAAAAAATATGCTTTAGCAACTGATACAATAATCATAAAACTATAATAATGAAATTTTAAATTTTAAAATATAAGACATGGATATGATAAGGATATATATTTGTCATGCAGAATATCCTACCTGAATCATGGTGATGCTGAGTGGCACTGTCAGTTTCATCGACGACACAATGATGTCCCTTACTTGTATATATACCATCGACCCTCCATTAATTAAAAACAGGGCGAGGACCCTCCTGATACATAATAATTGTCATCAACCATAGTGGGTAGCAGATTTCCATCTATTCCAAACTGGGCAACGTGAGTGGCTAGGCGGGAGAGTGACCGTGGTAGGATGGAAGGTCAAAATTACGTTTTTTTCTGTCTCATCTTTTGTGAATCTTTTCAAAAGACCATTAACCGTGCGATGCTGTAGAGAAAAGAAAGTACACCTCGTAACTTGGGAGAGCACATTCACAGTAAATAAAAAGACGAGCTCTCCCCTCAAGGATGTTAAACAAAAGAAGAAAATCGCATAATGTTCCAACAATTATGGAACAAATGTTCATTAAGACCTTATGAAACATTACCATTTTCCTTTTCCTTTCCTTCCAAGCATGCTTACGTTATTTATATTTGTTTTTATGCTCATTTCGGGATGTTTGGATAACGTAATGTGCTTTGTTTTGATGCGCACTTGGAGTTTATGGTTTAGCAGAAATGTGCTTCAGATATGAACAAGGAACATGCTTAAATAAAGCCATATAGTAAACGTTTTACAGTTTAGGTACTTAAAGGTTAGTTTTTTATTGATAGTTAATTCTTCCGTGATGGCTCTTTGTCTGTTGATTTCAAGGTATTCTATGAATGAGACGTATTCTTCCATTTAATGCTTTGAATTGAATTCAACATTTAAAATTGCTTCATTATTTAATTATAGTATAATATTAGTATGCTTATCTAATAGTTATTCAACCTTTTTCTTACTAGTGCAGTAAAAACAATACTATCATAGATTTTGATTGAACAAATTGCATAAGAAATTTTAAGGGAAATCGTTTGAAGAAAAAGCCATTGCCATGCTCAATTTTTTTTTGAAGGGAAATGTTTGGTTAAAATTTTAATTTTATTCAAATCATAAGAATTAAAGCTGTTTTAAAAAATAAATATATTTATAAATATATTTTACGGCTATATATTTATGACGAGACTATTATATTTAAAATATATTTTCTACAATGAATGAATTTGTCATATTTTACTACACCTTTATTGTCACTTTTTATTGGCGTTCTCATATAGGCAACCTTGTTTAAAATCGATTTACGATTTTAAATATTGATTGTGAATAATATATGTTATTAAATCCTTTATAATAGCCTCATCTAAGTGATCTGACTTCTTTCAATTTTTATTTTATTTTTAGAATATTGTTTATCTGATAACAGTATGGATAATCAAATGAACAGATTTTCTTCATTTGTGAGGTAATTTGGAGTTGTTTTCACAAAGATGTTTTAAGACTAGCTTTGTAAAGGGTTCTAAAACTAGAGCACATTACTGTTCTTGAAGCAATTGCGTCGGCAATCTTAATAATTTAAAATTCCAAGTGGCATTATTGTGTTAATATCAGTTCTTAAAATTTATTTTACATGATTAAACTTTGCAGGCGCATTAGGGCCGTGGTGACTTACTGGGTGTGGTGACTTAATCTCAGCATCGGGGCTGGATAGTTCAAGGTTCGATATCCCATTCTACCGAAGAACCGGCGTATAAGTAGTCCTTATGCACGTTAAATCCGTCGGGGTCAAATGCCTTTCTGCTGTCGTGGTGCGGAAGATTGGAGAGGGGGTGCCAGCTCAGGTGTCGTTCTAGTCATCTGACCGTGGTTCAACGTTTACAACGTTTCTTATTCTGCAATTAATAATATTGCTTTGTTTTTAAATAAATTTAGAGTTTGGTTTATAAGTAAAAAAAAATAAATATTACATAAAATTTTTGTTTACAATTTCATGTAAATGCTCGAATAATGACTTATCCTGGAATCTAGAAACCTATTATGAGTTATCAGTCATATTTAGCTTTATGGAGAAGACAACTTAGGAAGAAAAGTTTTTGAAATTTATTTGATGAATCTTTTATTTTTCATGCATAAAAACATAAATTTAAAAAAATAAGAATTGGACATTTTAAATCAATAATATGATTACACTTTTAGGCATTTTAATTTTATTTATGAACTAATAGATTGCCTTCTTATGAGATTTTCTACGGAAGTTTTACAAGAACAAATAAAATGGTATTGATCGGCTTAATTTATTAAAATTTTTTAAATGACTCAGAAAAAGAGTGCATTTGATTTTGATTGAATTGATATTTGATATTTTTTTCAAGGTTCTTTAAAACAAAACAATTTTTCTTAACTATTTTCATTCACACTATATTGCTTTAAAGCGAATATTCAATTACAATTTCTTTGTTTAAAATGCATAAAAAATAAATTTTGATAAACCTTTTCGTTCTCGTATTTAAAGTTTACAAAAGAAACTATTATAATCTACCAAAAAGCCGATCTCTAGATTTTGATGGATCTAAACAATTCTAGATATTCCACACTTCCCAAAAGATCGATCTCTACTTTTGAACCAACTTTCTTACTCGCTTGATCATTGAATCTTCGTGATAATTTGTACATATATGAACAAGATAAGTTATTAATGCAAACAGCCGAACAGATGAAATTCGATAGTTGGTCTTCGTATCAGAATTTTAAATGTATATAAATTTTGGATCTTAGGAATTTTACTTAAGAATTTTTTTTGCCTGTATGCTCATAAGTTTGCGAAACTCTGTAATTTAAAAGTGATTGAAGCTAAATAAATGAAGTACAACACTTTATCTTTACATTTTAATTATAAGGCTACATAACATTTTGAACTATTCTCATCCCTTGAGTTTTGATTTCGAAGCCCACCGACCGAAGACTCACCGTGTGTGTGGTGGCTGGCGCACGTGTAAATCTGTCGTGGTCACAAAGTCCTCCGTGTTGAGAGTAATACCACTGGGGGTACTGGTTCAGAGGTGATCGTTCTCTGATTCAGATCTAAATGACGATCTGTGGATGATTGAATGAAATGCAAGAATGAAGTCCGCTCCGTAGAAAGGGTTGTGATGCTTGAATAGCTAAGACGGTAGATTGTTTGTTGTAGACCTGAATAGCTACGTAATAGTTTGGCCCTAGATGGAGCTGTTGAAAAACAAGAGACGCTCTCTCGGCTTAAAATCGCTGACTTCGTCAACTGGCTTGTCTATGAAAAGTGCCATCAGAAACAACAACAACGCTTTGAACTAAACTCTTCTATAGGTAGATTATTTGCTTGCCTAAAAATTCTTGAGAATAGAAACATGAGAGATAGATAGACGGAATTTATGTGGAGTGTCTACTAACTGTAAACATGAAAGTTTTAGATCGATTACGTCAACACATTTACTACCTGTTCTATCTGTATGTATAAACAATGACTAAAAAAACACAATAATTTGTTAATTAAATTAATCATATTGTCCTAAAATATCCATTATGGATCTTTAATAAAATTTAAACCAAATCCATCAACAGGGAGAGTAACATTTCATTTTCCTATTCCATTTTCTTGAGAAGTTGAACGCAAACATGTAAGCAAAACATGTAAAGACATTTTTAACAAACGCATGTGTTATCTTTCACGATTTTTGGCCTGATTTTGTGTAATTATATGACAATGCCATGAGGAAAATAATCCGATTTTATTGACAGTTTTAGTCAGAATTTGTTCAATTTTTGAAGAATGTTACTTTTTTAAAGGACATTTTTTCTCATTTTCGAGATTTCAAAACATTAAAGAGGAATTTTTAGTTAATTTTTTTTTATAAGACAGTTAAAGCAAAGGTAACCATTACGGGTTGTTAACATAAACCAAGATAATGCATGATAATTTAAAGAATGATAATTTTAACATTTTTATTGGAACAACATTATTTTTTATATTTCTCAGAATTTATTCATACTTTTAAATACAAATACCGATATTTTTTTTATTATATAGTCTAAAATATCGATATTTGAGACTATATAATATAAATATCGGTAAGTATGAGCTAAACTGTTTGGCTCATCATTATTATTACTTTTGCTTTTTATTGTTGTTTTTTATTATCACCTTGTCTTTTTTCCGCTTTTGATATTAACTTTTCATCATTTTTTAATTATTTTTTAAGTTTTTTTTTTCTTTTTTTTTAAAAGATTTTTTTCTTCTGTATCCATGTTTTCTTCATTAAAATAATGATTTTAAAATTGACAATTTAGCCTTCATTTCATAATGAGATTTCGTTTTTTTTTGTTGCACATATCTTTATCTGCTTGTATAATTATATATGCATATTGTCATTTGTATAGATATTACATATACTTTTGTATTTTGTTCATAATTAGAATTTTATTTTTGTTTTACTTACCACAGTCTTCTTTTATTCATTTAAGAAATTAATTCATTCAAAATTTGAAGTTTTTGTTATACACACGCAAGCACATGCACACAACACACGCACGCACGCACACACACACACACACACACACACATATATATATATATATATATATATATATATATATATATATATATATATATATATATATAAGTATAAACATTTTCGTTATTATTGCGTTATGAAATATACATATTGACAGAAAATGAAGGTTCATGAACCTTATATTAATATGTATGAATTCCTTTCCATGGGCAGAAGAAATTTTTAAAAACAAGAATATAGATTACTTTCTATCTAGATCCACTTCTATAATTCTGTGTTTTCATCCCACTTGCACTATCGGAGAAAATACTTACGAAGCGATTTCTTCGAAATAAAAGATGAAGTTAACATCAGCCCTAAGGGGAGCTAAGAATTGCGTGGTTGTATAGTAATATTATTCGAAATAACACTGAATGGATTTTCCACTTTCAAAGATTGATCACATCTTTGATGTTCATAAAACAGGGTGTAACAACACTTTTTTTGTCGATCACAACGTGAGTTTATAATGCCTAAACCGCCTTTCTAATCACAACCACATGGGCTGCAAAATGATTTACTGTCATACGTTTCCGAAACAAATATAATCATATATTTTATATATATGTTAATATTTGTTTTTCGTTTCTTGAATCATTAGTCTTTTTAATGAGCCATGAGTAGATAATTTAGCCAATTAGAACCTTTCATTAGCGGAAAATCCTCCCTTCTTACAGCGATATTATCAAACTTATTTCATTATTTCTCTAAAACATATAGATATTAAAGAGTTATTTATACTGTGTATATAGAACTTATAGTATAAATAGTATAGTACGTATAGAAAATAGTATATTACGTTCTTTTATCAATAAAAATAATATGTTATTATAAATAAGAGCATTATAACTTATTTTTTCATAATTTTATTTAAAAAATATATTCTTATATCTAAATTAAAGTCTTTATGAAAATCAATTTTGGAAGAAGGTGAAAATGACGAAAGAATGCTCTGATGTCATTTTCTGATCTTACTAGCCCATTCCAGAAAATTAGACTTTCTTATAAAATACATATGACATATTTATGAAATATTTACATTCTAAAGTATAATATTTGGAATTTCATAACTTGTTTATGAAATTCCAGTTCTCATTGATGCTCCCTATAGCATTAACATTTTAAAGAATTTAAAAACTTTTGAATTCCTTTAACGATTTAAACATCAGAAAAGTATTTAATTGTATCCTATCACAACATTGTGGGCCTTAATTACTTCATTATACTTTTTTAAAATTTGTTTTGGTTATATTTGTAGCAGCATAATCAAATAATTGGGGACCAAGTATAGAGGATAAAATAATAGAGGAACCAGCATAATCAAATAATAGAGGACTTGAAATAAACCATGTAGAAAAATGAAGTTCTAAAATATGATTTTTTCATGCAATGTTATCTTTATGCACAAGAAATAAAGGTGAAAACTGAGTCTTCTATTTTTATATTGAAGTGTAATAAGTAACTTTAACAAACTCACAGATATATCAGAATGTTGCTTTCTCTCATACTTTGATTAATCTATTTATTATTTTTCTTTTTTTAAATTACGTATAATTTTATATTTTCTCTCACATAACAAGATAAAATGCATATTTCAATGAGTTTTTTAGAGATATATCGCATAAATTTAATATTTTTGGAATAATTTTATTAAGAAGGTGTTTAGAATAGTTTTTAAATCCTTCAAATTCATCGCATATTAAGCATGTATATCAATTATCAAATGTATGAAACTATCTCAAAACAGAGACGTTTAAAATATAGTTTTTTGATATTGATAGAGCAGCAGCCATATAAGTACAGGTATTGAACATTTTATATATTCACAAAAGTCATACAAGTATAGAATATATTAACAAAACTGTGAAAGAACGCAGCATTTTCATTAGTTGGGACCTGAATTACCCTTCGACCGTATTACAACTTACATCCGATGTGGAATTATAGATAAATTTCGTAGACACATCTCAAGGTAATTCGTAGTGATAATTGCATATATTGAAGATTTTAGATTAGATAGATAGATTTCAATTTCAGGTAATGTGCAAGGAATATTAAACTCAGAACGGACTTTATTCTCTAAAACTCCTCGCAAATTCTCAAATATGTCGAGGTCAGAAGACAAAGGATACTTTGGAAGTTGTTACACTCGGTCATTATATTCATTTAACCATGTTTGAATTCTAAAAGATGTGCACACAGGGATATTATTACATTGGAATAGAAGACTTTCTCTGGGAAGCAGAATCGGGAGCATATGCTGGAATTCATATGTGCGAAAACTGTAAAGAAACTCTGCTGTGAATTCCTCTCTCAGAACTAGGAGTGGTCCCAAATCACATTCAAGATATCTCAGCCCACCATCAAAAAAATCCTCCATACTTCATGATAAGGATCAGATAATAAACATGAAATATTTTTAATAGACGTGTGTTTATCAGGCAAACACACATATGGTAGTCTGAAATAATGTGAATAATGATTCATCAGAGAAGGTAATTTGTTTTTATTGCCATTGTGGTTTAGTAGTCTCGGCACAACTGTCATCGGTTGATAGCATTCCGTGCGGTACTGATTACCATGGGATGGTTATTCAGTAATTAATAGTTGCAGCATGCAGAACTTATTGAATAGGTTTGGTGAATATGGAGCATTGAAGTTGAATATTCTTCTTTGAAATTACTTTTGTCAGTACAGTCTTACATTCTGAACGAGTATTTTCTTTAATAGCGGTCTATTTCGACTGACAAACTTTCATTCGCTGTTTTCATTAGCAGATTTGTTCAGACTGTCTATTCCCTTGACATGGTGTTGCTTGAATTACAATATAAGGTTGGCTCTCTAGACATGAATATAGAGAAGCAAGCTCCAACTATAATGTATTTTTCCCTCTCCGACAGGCTGGATTTAGGATACTTTGGTGGGAAAAGAATTTTCTCATACAAATCACAATGGCAAATGCTCGTGTTGTACCTAACCTATTGCCACCACTAAGTGAAAAAATTATTTATGCACTTATTGGAGCTATATTAGGGAGGGGGGTTGTAAAACGACGCATTTCGAAATGGATGTTCATATTATTTTATTTTATATATAAAGCTTATTTTATTTTATATATAAAGCTTATTTTATTTTATATATAAAGCTTATTTTATATATGCAGCTGCTAGAGGAGGCACTACGCCTGACAGATCTGTAATACGAGATAATTGATTTTACTCATACTTTAAAGTTACATTAAGTTAGAAATGAGTCGATAATTTAAGCGAATAATTAATTAATCATGCCAAGATTCCAAGAGTTAAGAAACAATCCATTCTCTAGAATTTTGTCGAACGCATTGAATATATCTATAAACAACTGTCAAAAACCAGAAGATTCTGACTTCGAAAAGTCATCACGTAGACAATGGGTACTATTCTTCTAAATAGAGAAAATGTACAATAACTTTTGAGAAGATTGACATCAAATTTTGGAATAGAGATAACAAGGGTTATTTATTAATGATAATTTATATCGATGAAACTATAAAGGAAAGTAATAATCAAATTTAACAGAAAGAAATTTTAATCGTGTGATTTGAAATCAAATCCAGGCCAAAGATTTAGATTTTCTTGGTTTGAATGAATAAAGTCTTAATAGGAAAAACTATCAATCTTCGTATTAATACTTTTTCTAGTTCATCGTTTTCGGCTTCGTAATTGTTTTCGAATCGATTATTACAACTGTCAACTACTACCTCCGCTTTTTCAGTAGGGAGCCAAAATAATACTACCAAAAGATCCTATTAGGCGTACATAAGGATAAAATTTTTACTTAAGAAGGAAATTTCTTCTAAACTATACTTGATCAGACCTAGATATGTTTTTAAAACCCGTATGATATCGGGGATTTGCATTCTCTGTACTTTGTCCTGTACAAATGGAACTTATATTTAATTACAAGCTCTTTTGCTAGATTAATAACATGCTATTTTTATTTTGAATTTCTATAGTGTCTGTTTGAAGGAAGTATTAAGTTCATTTTAGTTTTATATTTACTCCAATGAAATCTTTGATCGTTTTTCTAATATCAGAATTGCAGGTTTTACATTATGATTGTTTTTTAAGTTAGAAAGAAGAAAGGTTTTTAATTCATTATATTAAAATTAATCCTTAGTTGGCAAAGAATATCTCTAAAGAATTTTCTTTCATGGTATAGGAGACTCAGTATTGAGGATCAAAATAACTTCGAGATGGTAAGTGTTTAAGATACTCAATGTTTTAATTTTAGTTTATAAAATAATATATTTATAATTCACCAAGTTATTGATATTTTCCTGCCACTAATTGTACTTTGAATAGATTAATAAGTAAACATAATTTTTATTATAATTTAGATTTTAATAAATTTGAAAAAGTGTTACCTGAATTTTGAATTTTAGTTGTTCTTGTTTGGAAAGCATTAAGGTCTCCAGCAATGAAGATATTCAATATTAAATATAGAGGTTTTAAAAATTGTTCAAAGGAACGTTAATATATGAACTTTGTCTCACAAATATGATGAACATATTGATGGAGCCTTATCAATTTTACGGAAATGTTATACATCCTAGAGAACCGTCAGTAAACAAGAGAATTGTTAAAACTAAACTAAAATAAGAAATAAAGTTTCTATTTAACATAAAAATGAACTGATGTGGTTATATTTAAAATATCCTGAGATATTTTACATGTAAAAAAATATTAAAAAATCACATAATTTCGAAATTTTTTAGTTAATTCTTTGAAATGTAAATAGGAAATTCATTCCATGCCTAAACGTTTTTTGTAACTCTATATTCAACACTAAATGAGACGATTTCTTTATTTAAAAAAGTAACTAAAATAAAATATCACAGCATACTTTTTCATTTGAAATTTAAAGGATTGTAAGGTTTATTCATCGACGAAGAAAGAATGTCAAAGAAGTGAAATTAAAGAAAATTTGCATAATTTTTTCCAAGGAGTATCTTTCGAAGGTTCTACGCTCGCATGAGTTTCAGAAACTAACTATTCTCATCCTGAGTAATTACTTTCAAACGATTGCAAATGCAATTTAAAAAGTGAACGTGCTCTTGACATGTTACAATTATGTCAAAGATGTTCTGATTTGATTTTAAAAGAAACAATGACTAACATCTTAAGGCGTTAAGTCCAACAACTTTAATAACAAGAAAAAGTGATGTCCAAGGCTAAATAATTATAAAATGCTCTGGCCACACCCTGCAAGAAGGAGAATGAGTTGCTTGGATGCGTAAATGGAGGCATTTCTTTGAGGATTTCCCCCTTTTATAAGAATTTAATTAAACCGGGAGTCCTTGTGTGCATTGACCGGTTAGGAATTTCAAAAAGTATATAAGTGCAATTCTGATTGTCTAAAAATCATCAGTTTTCTCTGAGAACAGTTCTGAAACCATCATGCAGGTGAGAGAAAAGTGCTTTCTTATTTTAATGATTTGATTTACTGTAGCCGTTATATTACGATAAAACTATTTCTCAAGGAAATTAAATTATCAGACTTTTAATAATCTGATCTTTAATTTTAATTTCAAGACCTTCTTTAATTGCATGATCTAAGAACTGATTTTGATTTTAAACCATTTAAGACCTTTTAGAAACGTTATTTAATTTTTTCAACCTATCTGTCTAAGAAAAAATTTAAATTCAAGAATTTTAAACTAAAAAAATTATTTCGATTTCTTATGTAGAAATTTTTTTTCTTCTTTAAAAAAGTTTTTTCTATCTTCTCTTCTTATGTTCGTTATAGTTTTTAATCAGATAATTCAATTCCTTCAGAATATAAATAATCATTAAAAATGGAAAAAAAACATAATTTTATAAAAGTGACTAAAAATGAAATGCTGAATTTTCACATGAGATAAAAATATATTTTCTGACCAAAAGAAACGTGTTACTTAGTTTTAATATAATATTATATTTATTTTCAGGTCCTTATCCTCTTCGCCCTTTTCGCTGCCAGCCAAGCTGCAGTTCTCCTAAGTGCACCAACTCTTCTGAGCACTGGTGGCAGCACTCAGTACAGAGCTCAAGATGTACGTATAATTCCTTTCATGGTTTCGCTGATTGTGATTTCTTAAATCTGCTAATATTTATTAAGAAAACTAATATTGTCTTTGCTATTTTGAAATTTGAATGAATATGCTATCTCCAAATAGCTACAGAAGAAATACATCAATATTTATATTAAAAAAGAAAAGAACACTAGACATGTTGTATTGATTTTTAACAAAATGAAATTAAAAGCAGTATTAAGAATAGTTAAAATTGAAATTACTAGTTGGTACTAGCATTACATTTTCTGTAAAATAAGAATTTCAGATAGTAATAAAATTTTATTTCTTAAAGAGATTATCAAAATACCATTAAAAAACAGGCTTATAAAAAAATGATAAATCATCTTCAATTTTTTTATTTTTTAAAAGATAAGAACAGAAAGTCTCTAAATAGATATATTTTATTTTTGAATTTACAAAGAATTAAGCATATAAATTCATAAGTAAAGAAAGCAAAATTGAATACACAAACACTCTAAGATATTAAGATGTTGAGTTAAAAAGTGGATATTTTAATTAATTTTAGTGAATAAAAAGTGTCACACACATATTTGTATATTATATTCCAAAATTAAATCTTGTTTTAAAATAAAAAGTACAATTTCAAAACAATATAGGAAAATCTTAAGAAAATTTATACATATATTCGACTTCTTTTATTAATTCTACTTTGAATAACGTCTTTTCTGTATTTTAGAACATTGGTAATTACAACTTTGGATACGATGAAGGTCATTTGTCTGGAGGAACCTTCCGCAAAGAAGCCGGGGATGCCTTTGGCAACAAAGTAGGCTCCTACGGTCTTCGTGATGCTGATGGCCGAGTCCGAGTCGTCAACTATGTTGCTGATGCCGCTGGATTCAGAGCTGACATCAAGACTAACGAACCAGGAGTAGAACCCAAGGATCCAGCTGCAACCACCATTAACAAGGCTCTGGCTGTAGTACCAGCCGCACCTGCTGTTGCCACCTACGCTGCTCCGGCTGCTGTAGCTACTTATGCTGCTGCCCCTGCTCCTTTGGCTACATATGCAGCTGCCCACGCTCATCTTGCCACCTACGCTGCTGCTCCTGCTTTAACTTACGCAGCTGCACCTTTCGTTCACCATGGTCTTTACAATCATGCTGCTTTGGGAATTCCTGGAGTCTATGGATACCATCTGTAAAGGGTGTTAAAAATAAATTAATTTATGCTTTTACAAGCGAGATATAGTCTCGCACATTGTTCCTTCCCAATTGCCAAATTGTCGTACAAAAATGAATAAATACGTTTGAAGCTTAACTGTTTCTTTTTCTGTCTACATTTATTTTTATTATTATAAGATTCATTTATGAAATAATTGGTGAGAAAAGAATGTAAAAGTTTCAAAATCTAGAACTTTTTGACTAATACACAAAAGACTGAGCATGCAAATTACATTTAAATTCTTAAAACATCTCTCCATCAAACTGACAAAAGTAATTAACATTTTTTTTAAAATCAGTTTTGTTAATTTTGTTTACTGTAAAATTTTTAATTACTATAATTTTTTTTTAATTTCGAAATCAATTGTATTCTTAACTATTTTTCAGGTGTTATTACTGAAACAGAATCAAATTTTGATTTATTTAATGATTAGTAGATAATTATGTTATGGAAATATTAAAATAGCGTGTAATTGATCGAAAGCAAACATATTTGAAATTTCAATCCTACAGAATATTAGGAAATGGATGGAAAATTGACTGCAAATTTTCCATCTTTACAACATGAAACATTTAAGGAAATGAGAGAAAACGAGTCACGAAAAGAATGAGTATACATCTAAAATAAATGGAAATTTCAGAAAAGCCGAATTGTCCTCTTTTGATCCAGATATAATAAATATACTATTATTGTTTTTTATTGTTTATACTATTATTGTTTAAACTATTGCTTTTTAATTATTTTCATGGAGAGTTCGGGAAATTAATAATAGAAAATTTTAAAAACAATTACGCTATTTATTTTTTTTAGCTAAATCGGGCTATTTAATGATTCAATCACAGCCTGTTCAATATTACTCACATTTTTTTGTTTTAAACTCACTTTTATCATTCACTTAACTTTTTGTATCACTCACTTTTATTGCTTCACTTTCATTGTCTAATAATTAAAATAATTTGACTGTTCTCAAATTGTTGTCTATCTGGTTGTTAGCGCCCTATCTTATTTATATTAAAAATTCGCCAATAGTTTCTTCATCACAAATTTTATCAATCCATTCCTTATTAAACTCCTTTTAATTACTATTTGAAGTAAAAAAAAGGCTCTATTTAAAAGTGTGCAATTCTTGGAAAAATTCAACGAAAATAAATGAAAAAAAAACCTGTTATGAAAATTTTGTTTATACAAATACATTGAGAACGTCAGCAAATATATTCAATAACAGAATTTCACTCATGTTCGAAATGCGTTTCATTAATTGATATTCGTTCACAAATTCATGCTTAAAGCATTACAGCCTTTTTTTTTCGAAGATATAGTTTGTTATGATCAAGATAATTAATTTTGTTATCATTGTTTAAAATATATGGAATATGTGTCACATAAAAGAAATTAAATTAATAATACTGCCCAACAGGCTTGTAAAGTTGCCACTAACGTTCAAAACAAATGGAATAGGCGTCGTATAAAAAAATTAATTTTTAAATAGAAATTAAATTAATATCACTTTATAAAAGGCTTGTAAAGTGAAGCAAAATTTTTACTAATTCTAAATATTTTTTGAAACATTTATTGATACATTATTAGATTTTTTTGAAAAACATAGGAATTAGTCTTTACTCCACATTGATGTTGTATTGTTAAGTAAAGCTTGTATGTCTTAAATTCAAAAATTAGAGAAAAGAAGCAGAAATAATCAGAAAGTGTTTTCCATAAACTGTTTCATATTTTGTCACCCAAGGAAACCAAATAAAATGTGGTGTACGCAATAACTATGATTTCTTTAATATTTTCTGTAGGTATGGTGGGAAGTTTATATTAAATAATTTAAGATAAATGCAATATGTATGCAATGTTTTCATCTAACGTGATTGTCTCCATTCACGTTAAAATTTAAGATAAATACAATATGTATGCAATGTTTTTATTTAACGTGAGTGTCTCTATTCAGATTCTTCTGTCTCTATTCGTTCAGATCTCTTACAAATAGAACTTTTTACAGAATAAAAAATACTTTTCTGTTTAGTTTCAAAACGCATTGATTAAAACTGCGTATATAGAAGTTTTGTGAAAAATGCACTTTCCATTGACTAGTTTAAAATTTTACTGCTTTATTTTAGGAATCATATGTCGAGTTTCAATTATCTAATTCATTGTATCTTTTCATACTTTTATTTAAATTGATTTGTTTTATGTTTATAATAAGAAAATTATATAATTATGTTTTCAGTCACTTTCTAAAGTCCTACAGTTTTCCAATTTTGTATTCTTAATAACAATATATATTAATTAAATACTTACATTGATAAATTGTAATAAAAGACTAATTTTTTTAAAAAAAGAGGAAAATATCTAAAATAAGAAATACGCTAGTAAATGTGTATATTCAAAAATTGATTTTATTATATTTATTGATTTATTTAATAAAAGAAATTAGGAAGACAAAAAGAGAGACAGAATTTCAAAAGTTCTTTGTACTTCGAAGTCACGCGAAAAGTGATAAATTTCATTAAAAACTTGGAGTTTTTTTTTATGAATACAGTGCTTTATTCGTGGAAACTTGGCATATAAGAAAGCAGAATCAGAACATAAAGCAGAGAATAAAAATCACGTCAAACAGTTTTTATTAAAACTGAAACCATTAAAAACTCGTTAGAAACAATCCCTAAGAAAATATTTCTGTTAAGTTAACTGCAAAATCACTCACTTGAACGAAACTGATGCGATCCAAGCTATCAAATCCACGATTGTCCTAAAATCCTAGCATGGATAATTATAAAAATTAATAGGCAATTTTTTCAGCTTATTTGCTTAGCCGGAACCGTCATGGGAAAATTATTTTCTATGGAAACATTGGTTCAAATTAATATTTTCCGCAGCATTACGCTTAAAAAAATTTATTTTCAAGTTTTATTATTTCCAGGTTTACTGAATTCAAAAATGATTATTCAGAATTAGATATATTAACTAAAATAGCGATTTAAGATTTTTTCAAATTTCGGAATGAGCTTTACATATCATATTTCATTATAAACATTCTTATTGTTTTTGATAAACTTTGTCCGTATATAAAGATTTTTAAAATTTTAAGTAATTAGAACCAAAATGTTTCTTTGTTAATTATGTATATTTATTTTTAGGGGTTCAAATTTTCATTTGCGCAAGTATAATACTAATAAAACATATTGTTTTATTATTTTTAATTCAGAAATAGTTTTTTTTATTATTATGGCATGTGTGGCTTGTTCGTTCTGTTTATTTTACGTATGTCCCTTTATTTGATGTGCTTTCATTTGTAAAATAAATACAAAAGGAGATAAGCATTTAAGTCGGTGAATAACAAAAGATTTAATTATTAATGTTTAAAAGAAGAATAAGGATGTGATTTTAATGATTTCGACTATAAAAATTAAAAAGAAATTTCAAATGTCTTCGGCTTGATGTATTTTTATAGCATTTAGTATTTATTAATATTTGTATTTTACAATAATAGGTTCTATATTAGATAATATTTAATAGTTTTTATATTAGATAAATAAATTATTTATAGGAAATATACATTTTTTTTAATTTTTGAATATCACCGGATGAATAAATCACGCTTACATTTGCTTACAATTTATAAAAAGTAGGCTATGCATTTTTATTAATAATTAGCATATATCAAATAATTAAAAAAAATTAGTTTGCATTCATAAAACAATTGTAAAAAACTCTATTTAATACCATACATACGTTAGTAATTCAATTACGTATATTTACAAATTAGGCTTTTTTCAGTTCTTCTATAGCCATGATATATACCGCTTTAATTTAATATTAAAATCGTAATTTCTATTATCTTTTCTCTATCATTATTGGTGAAATTGTTAAAGATGAAAAAAAAAAGAGTTGAGAATACTTTTAAAAAATTAAATTAATTTAAATTTAATTAATTAAATCTAAATTAATTAAATTTAAAATTAATGTCTTAAACAATATTTAGATGGCCCTGTATAACAAAATTTTTCATATTTATGAATGTTGCATTTAATAGAAACTTTATTAGACTTATATTATATTATTATAAATTTTATTTGACTTATATTAGCTATTTTGAATCATTTAAAAAGTTTATCGATACTAAATAAGATAGTTATAACATAGTTACTTACATTTTATTTGGCAGAAATACTTGACAAGTATTTCACTTTCCCATTCAAGGTATAACATTTAATTCGATGATGATGTATAATGTTTGATTACCAAAATATTATCAGGTAAAATATACATTTTTTTTTTATATTATGACATTTTACATCGTTTTCACTTAAAATAATCGAATACAGTCTTTTTTTGACACCGTGATTACAAAATTTATTATTATTATTTATTATTTTTGTTTAAATTCACCAATTCAGTCTACCAGTCTGAATAAAAAGACTTATATAACCATTCATGCTTGAAAGAAAGAGCAGAATGCTTTTTTTTGAAATAAATAATTTTATTTTAAAACCGAATTAATTTTAGAATCTATATTTTGTGCTGCATAAAAATAAAAAATATATAAATATAAGGTTAAATTATAGGCGATTAATATATCTTTCTCTTGAAATTATCGGGAACCAAGATTGTTACAAGAAGAATTGAATAAAAATAAACAAGTCATAATAGAGATGGGCACCGACATTGAAAGGTGAATAGCCACTATAAATTTGATGACTCCACCCACTGAGTAGAATAAAGAGCTCTTTATATGAAATGAAGGTGGATGTCCAGTTCTTGGCCTTTCAAAATAATTCAAACTTGACCGGAAGTCCTTGTGAGCACTAATTGAATAAAAGTGTGAGAATTATATAAATGGTACTTTTACTGTGATACGGGCATCATTTTCATTCGAGGAATTAACACAAACAATCATGAAAGTAAGATCATCAGATTTATTTACTTTAATTTTTTTATGATATAATCTGTATGTTTGATATAAGTGTGTGCTTTTATCTTTGAGCATTTATTTCAATTTAAAGCTAATAGTAACCAGAAGAATGAAAAATATTCAATTAATTATTAAAATTATATTTCAGGGTAATTCTAAATAAAATCTATGTTTAAGTTTAATAATTTATATTGCGTTTTTTTAGGTACTATAATTTTGGAAATGTATGGTTCTGAATTAAAACTTTGATGCATTGTAGTAATATTATAGAATATATTACACCAATAAAATAATTCTAGTAGATATATTTGATAAATCATTAGTTTAAAAAATAGTTCACAAATTAGCTTTGTTTATGTTATCGTTTGTCTTTGTTAAAACCTCTTTATAAGAGTCAAAGTTATCTCTTATAATGAATCTTTGAGAAAAGTTGATAATGTTTCAAATCAATAATTAAATAGAATGTTGAAGAATACAAGCTTTGAAGCCTGAAAAATCTAATTATTATTGATTTATGGAAATAAAATTAAGAAAAGTGGCTATTGCATGGACAATGTATGGTAAATATAAATAAGTTGTCATGTGCTTTCTTATAAACCAAATATGGTTACAAGTTCATCCAGTTTTTTAGAAACGATCCACTTTAAAGAAGTAGAATTTAAAACTATTTGTTTAAATATAGTAACATTTGGAAGAAATGGTGTCCAGAAATAAAATATTCTGATATCTACCAAATAAATTTCGCTAATTGTTTCCTTATTTAAAAAAAAATGTTTAACTTATTAATATTGCAATTCCGTTTCTTTCATGTATCATAAATTGAATTGTGCCCTTTTTTGAAAAAAAATCAAACAAAAATCGCTATTGTTTTTTAGTCAATTATCAACAATTTTTGAGTCAATCAAATGAAATGGAAGCAAAGAATTCTTAAATTTTGCAGCTATTATTAAAATTTATTTTCAAAAGCTACCATCTATCAATAATAATTTGTAGATATATTTATACAGTTACTATTTTTTTAAAGCGCATCGCATGTACTCAGATTGTTTTATTGATGTAAAAATAATTGAATATACCTTAATATTCATCATAAATAAAATTAAAGCAAAGACAATCGCTAGTAATTTGGGTATTTATTTATATAATGAATGCAATATAATGTATGAATGTAATATAATAAATGAATTATAATGTATAATTCATTTATTTTCAGGTTATTGTTATATTCACTCTAATTGTTGTAAGTCAAGCATCAGTTCTATTAAATGTTCCTGCTTATATAAATACAGGGAAAAGTGTCCAGTACAGAAATCAAGATGTAAGTTAAGTAAAATGAAATAAATAATGGATTTGTGATTCACAAAATTAATAATAAAAGTTATTTAATCTAGTTAATAATAATTTAATTAATGAAATAATATAGTCAAACATATGTTATATAAATTGTTCGTGCATATTTAAATACAAGAAAAAGTTTCCGACACCAAAACCAGGATTTCAGTCACACTGATTACACAAATAATTTTTTTTAACAATTCGTAAAACGAGATTTATTTTATTTAATTTAAATTAAGATTTTCCAAGTAAATAATATGTTGTGTTTTATAAAGGATACATAAAATTTAAAACCATTATTTACATATGAATTATATTCATTCAATATTTTGAAATTTAAGACCGATTTTTAAATAAAAATGCGAAAGTTTTCATGATTATGATTTATGATCTAAAATATATCATCACGTATTATTATTATAAAATTAATGACAATAAGCTGCAATTGACCAGCAGTTGGGACTCCAGGATTAATGTGAGCTGAAAGTTTCAATAAAATATTTTATGTAACTTGATCTTAATAGCTTCTTCAGCAAAATATTATTAAGCTTTAAATTTTAATAGATATATAATTCTTACTATTTCAGAAACCTCCCTTAAAATTTGCAAAAAAAAAAAATGGATATACACTAATATTTCCAGTCTTTATTCACGCAATTAAATTTCTAACTTAAAAGATTGCAAAATTTGGGATTTATCTTTATGTTTATAGTATAATTTAAATCTAAATTGAAATCCCAACAGATTCTTCTAAAAGTTAAGTATATTGAAATATATCGCTTGTTTCCATAAAATCTGTAAAAAAAAAAAAAAAATGCAAGTTTATTCTTTGAAGGATAGAAATTTAATTTCATTCTTTTACACGTTTCATTAATTTTGTATAAATAAAATGGTTGATTAAGATTGTGAAACAAAAATAAAAGTATCTGCAACTTTTATGGTGACTTTTCCTAATTTTGTTTTTTTTAGAATTCTTATGTCTTCTTTTATTATCTTTGGTGATATATTCGTTTTCAATTCTTTTCAATCTTTTTATTTATGCAGGAAAGCATGCTTAAAATATTTTTCCAAAAAAGGATTAAATATAGAAAAAAGAAAAGTCAAGTCAAAAAAATGTAAAAGATGTCTATAAATATAAAAATATTTTTTAAATCTAAAATGATATAAAAATCACTTTTTATTGTAATGTCTCCGAAATTATTTCAGAAAAAAACCGAAACTTCGTTTAATTTCTATTTAATATTTAAAAAAAATATTTGCAAGGATCATATTTTCACTCTTTAAAGTATATATATGTACTTAGTTTGGCAGCTGTAGGTGAAACCGTCTAATCTATAGAACTCTAGCATACACTAACACACAGATCCATTATTTTTTGCATTAAAAATAAAGATTGTTTTTCCTTTGTTTCCTTTCTCTTTTTCATTGCTAACTTATTGATATAATTTTTTCTTGCATGCGGTACTAATTATTTTATATGACCAAATTTTTACTTGATTTGAGAAATATTCAATTTTTATTTAATAGTCAGCACCAAAAATAGGTCATATAAATTTATTATAGATGTTTGATGATAAATAATTAATAATAATAATATTAATATATAATTTAATTATATAATAATAATTATAATAACTTGTTATAATTTATTATAAATAATAATAATAAATAAATAATTATTACTAAATTTAATAATAATTACATGATTTTTTATTTTTCTCTCATTATGGAACGTTCTATATTTATCGTTAATAGTATTTTTCTTCCAGTAAAAAAAGACAGAATAGCGTGAGTATTTTCCGTACTAATTAATATAGAACTACTTACTTCAGAGATTATTTTTAAAGCATTCGATTAATTTTTTGCGAATGTAGAGTATTATATATTCGTAGATGTATTTACTTCCAATTTTATTTTAATAATTCCTATTAATACAGAGTATCGGCAATTATAACTTCGGCTACGATGAAGGACATGCATCTGGAGGAAGTTTCCGCAAAGAATCCGGAGATGCTCTCGGAAACAAAATTGGCTCGTATGGTCTCCGTGATGCTGATGGTCGTATTCGAATCGTCAACTATATTGCTGATGCTGACGGATTTCGAGTAGACATTAAAACTAACGAACCTGGAGTTGAACCCACTAATCCAGCTTCCACTACTATAAACAAAGATTTCACGATACTTACTGATACGCCAGCTGTTGCAGTTACCTACGTAGTACCTCCTATAGTTCAATTTGATCCTCGTAAACAATCTTTTGTGCTGCAGGGATATCCACTCTGAAATATTCTTTTTTCATGTATATATTATTGTAGTTGTTCTAAGTTCCGGCTAGTTACCAAAAATTTTTGAACCAAATAAAATAAAAATACATATTTATTTTAAATCAAAATTGTTGCGCCTTTCTTTAAGTTTTGAACAATAACTATACTTTAAACATATGTTAATTATTGCAAGTTCTTTGTCAAAACATTATTTTGTAATTTTTTATGTTGTTTTATATATTGAATTTCGTTTGCAATGAAGTTTTTTCAAGACTATGATCAATTTTTTGAACACTTAAAATAATATTTAATCTCCATGCTTTAGGTTATTTTGATCAATTTTGAAATGAGAGATTAATTAAAATTATGAATTGGAGAGAAATTTTCTTAGCAAACATTGAATGCTCTTATACTTAGGAAAGCACTTAATAAACTTTTGAAAAGCAACAGTTACTTATATTGTTATTGTGAGAATGCTGATATAATTATTGTAGACCATAATTTTTTTTATTTATTAAATTAAACTGTCCTTTTTTCATGCATATTAATAGCAAATTAACTTAAAATAATAAATATATATTGTATTAGCTTTGCTTTTGTTTTTTTAAAGCAAAATTTGAATAATTCGATATAGTTAATAAACTACATATTTTATTTAATATATTTAAAATTTGAAATAAGAAAACCTTTAGTTCAGAGATTTCAGTTAAATAATTTAAGTATTTTAATCAATTAACTGTAATTTATATTAGAATAATTTTCCTTTCATTTTTTGCATAGAATTGAATTACTGCTTATGATAAATGGAAAATAATGTAATTAAAGAATAAAAAATAAACTGTTTTATTTTAGAGAAAGCAGTTTTCAAGTTAATTTAGAATGAAACGATAATATGAATATTGCTATGAATGATTAAATTAATTTATGAATGATAAAATTTAAATTAAATTAATCTTCAGATAAAATGGGAAATATAATTACTAACTACATGGTTATTTCAATATAAGATGTTCATGCATTAATTAATTTATCAGGAAATATATTGCAATAAATTTATAACATTAAAAATAGGAAATTTCTGTTATGATTATTTGTAATATTTAGCAGAACAAAAAATATCATAATTAAATAGCTTTATAATTCGGAAAAAGCTTATTATTTCAAGATTTCCCATCAGAGTACCAGTAATAGTTACTTGCATAAGCTTTCCTAATGTGGAACTAAATCAGATAGTATAAAAAGACACGTGGGCTAACCACCTCCACGAAAACACCGAACAGATGTCTGGATATTGAACTAGAACAGTACACTAACTCGACATGGTATGCACGTAAAACTCTAAATCACCGCCTTCTGGTTACATTTCCAAACTCGGGCAGCTGCCTGCCAGGACTATAGAAGGTTTCTTGTCAAGCAACAGGCATTATCAATCTTTCTGAGGCCAGACTAGAAGGGAAAACCAAGTTGAAAGTCAGTTTCAATTAAAATAAATAAGTTTAAAAATTAGATATAAAAAATAATGTTCCAATTTAGTTTTGTTATGTTGCTTAAGAATTCTAAAAAAATTAAACGCATTTTATTGAAAACATTTTTATAATAAAATTAATAAAAGCAAAAAAAAAAAAAAAATTCCGAAATTGTTAGCATTTTGTTTTAGCATTATCTGCATTCATATGAAGTGTGTTATAAAATATATTTCTGATATTGCGAAATAAGTCTGATAATAAATAATTATTCATTCTTATTTAAAATTTCAAGTATTATGTTCAGAATTTCCTAATTAAATAATCATTTAATACTTGTTTATTGAGTCTTCAATTTTATTAAAGATATTTGATGACATCTAAGATGAGCATTGTTTTAAAATGATGAGGTTAATTTTTCACCTTCTGAGTAACTGTTTTCTTTATATATTTTTATTTTTAATGATTAAAATGAAAACATAGACTCGTTTGTAAATCATAAATTCGAATATAAATCACGAATCGTGCACGTATAATTTACGAATTATTTGTTTTCCTTTATTACATCAGCCTATTAAACGGTATTTTTCTTTTCTACGTGGACATAATGTTTGCTGAAATATTTTTATTTTTTTAATTTTGAATTATTCTGCTGAATTAAATTTGTAAAGTATTATATTTTTTGAAAATTTTTCATACCATATTTTATTCTTATGTTGATTGTAGCAGCAATATTCCTTTAAAAAATCATAAAATACTGTCCTTTCTCGACTTCTTGTTGATACTTCGTTAAGCACGAAGTTAAAACACTAAATGTCATTTTCGGGGGGGGGGGAGAGATATATTAAATAAATTTCTAATTTCTTCTCCTGCAATCGTTGAAAAGTAATTAACAACATCTGCTCTCAGAATAAAATTAAATATACTGCTATTCAATTGAATTCATGCAATTTAAGTGACATGTCTAATATAAATATGGATTGGTTGCATGTTTTTTTCTTTTTTTGTAATTTACATATTATAATTTATTCTGGCAGCCAGAAATCAGCATGTATAATACATGAGTTTATAAAAAATAAATATTTTAAAAATTTATAGAACTACTTTAATTATGGAATGATCAAATAAATATATTTTGAGAAATAAAATGGAATGTTGTTAAAAAATTTTTTAAAAATGAAAGTTAAGAAGTAAATTATAAAACAAATCAAAATATAAAAAAAGATTTAATAATGATGCACATAGAGAGGTAAATAGAAAACATGAATTCATTAAAAATTTAAATATTTGTTTGTATTTAAGCGTATGTTCTAGAAGTTATATTTATGAATAACGACACTATAAAGTTTCCATAATAATATCATAATTCCATAGTAATATATCATATAAGTAAGTAGCTTAAATAACATATAATTCAAAATTGCTTATATTTTCTTTATAAAATTTATTAGTTAAAATGAAGAATAACTACATTAGTATATAAAGTTTTATTTAATTTTACGTAATATTAAATTTAAAAAAAGACATGTTTTTCACTCTATTAAAGTCTATTTTTCTGAAAGTTATGCAACTGCGTTTTCATTTACCGTACAGAATTCAATCATTTAGTTTTAAATAAATTATTTCAAGAAATCCGGAAAAGAAACTATGAATATAAAGAAAAATTATCTCTTTGTTTGAAACCACCCTGGATGGTTAGTACTAGATAATAAATTATTGCTTATTCTTTAATATTTACTTATTTTAAGTATATTAAAATACTTATTTATTTTCATTAAAAGTAATTTTATGAAATTTTATTGCAATGATTGAAAAATTATAATTAACAGGATAATGATGGCCTTTAATGATGCCTGGGTCTAAAATTATGGCTTTACGGCAACAAGTCCAAATAATTATTTATTAGGTATGGAATAATGGAATTCTTTTGTGTACAAACAGGCATTCCTTTGATCAAGTAGACCTTTCATTATCACTCAATTGACACACCCTTCAGATGAAAAAAAAATCAATGGATGAAAAATCTTTCTAGAACAAGACGTCGGTCGAATTTTAATTAGCAGAACCTACCCCCTTGTCCTACATAAAAAAATATAAAAAAACTACTAAAGAATGCAGCACAACAGATTGTATAAATAATAACTGAAGGTTCTACTAGTTCTTTGTTAGTTGAAACAGGCAGAAAAAATTCCAAAACAAAAATATAATTACGATTACCGACGCTAAAAGTTCTTATCAATAAGGCAGTAATGAAGAAGAGTGAAAGAAATAATAAGAAAAAAAGGACAATTTTTCACAGTAAAAAAGCCTTAGGGTCCTAAAAAATGCGACTCGTGTTTTAGGTCACAAAAAAATTACAAAAATAAACAAGTAAGTTTCATTTGATGAGCTGAAGATGAACATTAGACATTATCTGTCCTTCGGTTTTTAACGAAGTTTCCAAAGAGGTAGACCTTGTAGGGGAGCAATGAACCCCAAAATTTTTAGTATAAATATAATGAAAAATCTTGCAGAAAGTATCAGTTTTCTCTGAAATCCTAATACAGCCAACATGCAGGTAAGAGTCTTCATTTTGTGTTTATTTCCTAAGTAGTTAGACTTTTGAATTGTTTTTAAGTAGATTACTCAAGGAACCTTTCAGCGAAAAGTCATTTTTGTTTCTTAGTTGCATACTCAAATATTTACACTCTTGTGTTTTCTTTACGTTAGTTACGTTTTTTCAAAATGTTTATTTTCTAAAGTTGCACATTATTTTAGTTCAAATAGACAAACGTTTCGATTTAAAACTTAGCCGAATATGAGGTACTTTTTATTAAGAACTTTTGACTTTCACTCTTAATTTTTAATTATTTTTAACCATTTATAAAATTTGACACAGTACTGAAGTGAAGAGAAATCTTAGATGTATTTCATTTGCTATGAAGTATATGCATTAAGCTTCATTTTATAAAAAAAAGAGTATTTCTCATGCATGTGTATGAAATTAACCTTTTTCTGATAAAATATGAGGTACTTTTTATTAAGAACTTTTGACTTTCACTCTTAATTTTTAATTATTTTTAACCATTTATAAAATTTGACACAGTACTGAAGTGAAGAGAAATCATAGATGTATTTCATTTGCTATGAAGTATATGCATTAAGCTTCATTTTATAAAAAAAAGAGTATTTCTCATTCATGTGTATGAAATTAACCTTTTTCTGATAAAATCCTAAGTCTTTACTGACTGTATAGTTTTTATTCAACTATCATCTCAATTTGTTGACTTAACTGAGAAACTTCTTCCATTAGAATTGTTTTGCAGTTTTGAAAATTTTTCTCTTTCATATCTGTTGTTTAGGCATGAGACAGTTTCTCTTTCATATCTGTTGCTTAGGCATGAGACAATTTATCTTTCATATCTTTTGCTTAAGCATGAGATAGTTTCTCTTTCATATCTATTGTTTAGTCATGAAAGAGTTTCTCTTTCATATCTGTTGTTTAGTCATGAGAGAGTTTCTCTTTCATATCTATTGTTTAATCATGAAAGAGTTTCTCTTTCACATCCGTTGCTTAGCCTGAGATAAACCAATGTCTCTGTAAATTCATTCGTTTGTGTTTAAGATAAGTGCTTATATATGTATAAATAATTTTTATTGAAAGATTAATTTTCAGACTATTCGCTTTTATTCTATCGTAACAATTTCTCCACTTGTTATCGTCATCTAGTTTTCTTTATTCTATTAAAATTTACTTTCATATTAGGAAATATTTTTCATTTCTTTCTGATATTATAAGATAAAGAAATATCTTTAAAATATTTAGAGCATTATTACCTCCAGATAATGGTTTCTGAGATGAGTAAGATGAGTACCCACAAGTAAGTATATATGATATAAAAATTATGATTTTATCTTTCTTTCCTTCCTTTAAAAAAATGAATGCTTCAAAGTAAAAGGAATAAATTTACTTTGAATAATAATTTTACTGAATAATATTTCAGTAGTATATTGATCTAAATAATATTTTATATAGCATTTTTGAACAAGCCGAAGTTATTATTCGACGTTTATGTGAAAACACTAATAAAAACAAGTACTGTAGTTAATATTATAAATATGTTACATTTTAGACTTCAAAATAAAATTTACCTTAAAAAATCTTTTTATTACTTCATTGCAAATATAAGTACCTATAAGTAAATAAACAT
This sequence comes from Argiope bruennichi, assembly GCF_947563725.1. Taxonomy (NCBI): domain Eukaryota; kingdom Metazoa; phylum Arthropoda; class Arachnida; order Araneae; family Araneidae; genus Argiope; species Argiope bruennichi. The sequence goes on along the minus strand of NC_079153.1, from coordinate 66,262,600 downwards.
GATATAAAAATAATTCTATCTTTCTCGCCTTTTTTCAAAAAAAAATGAATGCTTCAAAGCAAAATGAATAAAAATATTTCAGTAGAATAAGGATCTAAATAATATTTCTCATAAGTTTTTATAACAAATCGAAGTTATTATTCTACGTCTATGTGAAAATAATAATAAAAACAAGTATTCTAGGGTATATTATAAATATGTTACATTTCAGAACTTTAAAATAAAATTGACGTTAAAGTTTTTTTTTTATTACTTCTTTGCAAGAATACTAAAACTATATCTATAGTTTGCACTTTTCGATTAATAAATTGTTTCGGTTAGTTAATGTTTCATTTCTGCTTTTTTCACATCAAAAGAAATAATAAATTGAAACATGAAAACTTTAATATTATAATTTATAAAAATAAATTTATTAATGTTAGATGGATGAGAAAAATATGGAATTACTAAAATTGCTAACAAAATGAGAGGCGAAAACAAGAATCTATTGAAACATTTTTTTTAAAATCTTTAAACAGATTTTGAGAAAGAAAAAAAACATCTCATTTCACCAGTATATGGTACCAGTATTTAACTAGACCTAGCATGCCTCTAGTTTTCAAAATATTAAGCAATATATGATAAAGTATTATTATTTCTATTTGAATTTAGTGAATTTTTCACGTGATTAAAATATTTTCGATTGCTATTTCTAATTTAAAATATTTAAAAAACATTTGTTCGTTGTTTAATGTTTTTAAAGCGGCAATTTACAATCTTCAAATCCTTTTTAAACTGTATATGTCAAAATAATTTAGAAAATAAAATTAGGAAGTATATTAATTTTTTTTGATCATTCAGTGCTTTAAGCTTTCTATTTCTAAATAAAAATGTAATTTATACTTTACTTTTATTAATTATCTATGAAAGTTTCCAAGAAGATAAGTGCAGTCTAATTTTATCCTTTGTTTTTATGTAAGAGAATATATTAATAAGGAAGTAAATTCAAAAGTATTAACTATAAAGCCTACTTTAGATTCATATGCATTAAAAAGTATTATATCATGAAAATTTTACTCTACTGTATATTCTTTCTTTCTTTTTTGATAAGGAAAATATGAAATAAATTAACTAAATAATAAAATATAAAATAAAGAATTAACTGAAATATTTTTAAAATAATACTGTGCAGCACACTCTACATAAGGCAAATACTTACTTTTGTTGAAATCTTAATTTTATTACTTTTTCCTCTCAAATCAAAGTTGTTACTAGTTTGTCGATACTCTGAGTTGTTTCTCAAAGTTACTACTAGAAATAACTTCTATTTTCAGTAAAACAATGATTATTTTATAACAATTTCTTTGCTTGGTTACTTTTCAGGTTCTTGTTTTCGTCGCTCTCTTTGCCTTCAGCCAGGCTACAGTAACATATACCATACCTACCGGAGATAGCAGCCATTACAATTCTGCCGATGTAAGAGTGAACGATTTTTTTTGTATAAATATCAATTAGAAATATATAATTTCTAATCTGAGTGCGAAGAAAAATAATAGATACCCCAATACAATTTTGATATAACACTATAAGTTTTTTTTTTTATCCATCGCGAAAAAAGATTTTCGATTCAAAAACTCTGTACCCTTAATTGAGAAATTCGTTGAAATTAATTTAGTATCTAATATTAATTCATCTAATATAATTATATCCAATATTAATTTATAAGATAAAATCTAGTTACCGATACCAGAAATCACATTAACACAGATATGAAAATGTAAGTATGAAATCGTTTTCCTTATCTATATTTCTCTACTGAATAAAATTTACAGCAAATACTTGTGAAAGTAAAATTTAAAATCGCGCCAATCTAGTAGAATAACTGTACTAATACTATAAAAAAACCACTAGTAAGAAATTATACCAATTTTGAAAAAATAATTCACCATTAAGAATTAATTCTAATCAAAAACTCTGGATTCTAAATAACAATTATACTAACTACATAACAAAAAAAATGGTCCGCTTGCCAAAAAACTTTCACAGAATAAATGTATTTAAAAAGTTTATGTTACTTCTAAGAAGATTTGTAATAACTTAGAATTTATTTTTAAAAAAAAGCTAATAACGTGGTATGATATACCTTTAGATTAATCAAAGAAATTAACATAAATATCATCATAAATAAATATTTTTTCAAAGATGATTCTATTTTTCAAATAAACTTTTTTTATATAAAAGATATGACAGTTAAGAATAAAAAATATAGCACAAAATTGTTTTAGATAAACTGTCACATATTTATTTCCGTTCTAGAATTATTCGAAAGAAGTATTATGGTTAGAATTAAGTCATCATAAAAATGATATTACATTTTTATGGCAAACTCCAATTCACTGAGATAATATCTTAGTTCTCCATTTTACATTTCCAGTTGACTGTGATACCAAACATTACCATCCTTAATTAATTAATTAAAAGATCTTTTAGGAACCTGATTGTAAGATCTGGCTTTTCTTATAATTTTCATTCCATAATTCCAGAATTTAGGTAACTACAACTTCGGATACGATGAGTCTCACGTCGCTGGTGGATCCTTCCGTAAAGAGAGTGGAGACGCTTACGGAAACAAATATGGGTCATATGGCCTGACAGAAGCAGACGGCAGAACTCGTCTTGTCAGTTATGTTGCTGATGCAGCTGGTTTCAGAGCTGACATCAAGACCAACGAACCAGGAGTCGAATCCAAAGATCCAGCAGCTACCACCATCAACAAAGCTTTCTACTCCTCTTCTTATGTAGCTCCTGTTGCCCCAAAAACCTATGCTGTAGCTCCTTTACCCGTAAAAACATACTCCTATGCTTACGCTCCAACTACATACAAAACTTACGCTGCAGCTCCCACAACATACAAAACTTATGCTGCTGCTCCTACAACATACAAAACCTATGCATCAGCTCCCAACACCTATTCCTACTCCTACACAGCTGCAGCCGCACCATTCTCATACGGCATAGCTCCTGCTGCCTATAAAGTAGCACCAGCACCAACATTTACTTACGCAGCTGCACCTGCACCTTTCAATAGTTATTCGCCTGTTAAATTTTATACCGGACCTTCATACATCAAGTAAACGAAATTCCCAAATGATTTCACATATATTACCGGAATGAACTGAACTTTATGTTTTATTTTAACTTCAACTTTTGTATTCATTTTACGCATGTGCAATCAACTAACGCTTGCTGAAACTAATGAAATTCGGAGTCAAGAAACTGTGTTATGCAAAGAAAAAAAAACTACCTCATGTAATAAAATTTGTTTTCAGTATGATAAATTTTGTGTTGTAGTGAATTATTTGTTAGAGTTACAGATACAAATTTCTTCTTATTCTTTATTGATTTTTTAAAGAAAAATTCTAATTTTTATCAATTTAACGAAATTATTAGTATGTGTACATTCTTAAAAATATAAATATATTGAAGGAATCTTTAAAAAGGCAAATAATGTTCTTACCTAAATAGATTGAAAATAAAAAAAAATATTGCAATGAAAAATGGTGTTTTAATGTATTTAATTGGATCTTAATCAAAATAAAAATGTACGCAATAGAGTGATAAGCAAAAAGGCTTTAATGACTTTTTAAAAATATATAGACCTTTTCCAACAGTGATGTTTCCTTTACAATCTAAATTTCAAGTTCATTCTCTTGTATTCTAAAAATATTCACGGTAAAAAAAAATGTGCTGCAATGAAAGAGAAACCTGGTTCATAAATTTCCACTTTTTATGTAAATACTTTCAATTAAGAGTATAACATTTTGTTGAATTCTTATTAATATTTGTCATAATTTTTCTCCATGCTACAAGACAATTAAACATCATCATGGCAATTCTGATAGAAAATTTACATTAAAATTATGCACTAATAGAAATAATACAAAAAATGGAAATTATTGCACATTTTTTACGTCATCAGCATTGTAAATTAATTTCAGTTTTTGGAAAAAATTATATACCAAGAAACATCTATATCAAAAATCAATTTATGCATTTAAATTTACTGATATGAACGTCTAATTTCAAAGCATAAAATTATTAATTTACTATTCTAACTTTCTAAAATAATGTAAAAATAAAATATTATTTAAGAATGGAGAATAAGTCCATTCTTGTTTTTTTAAACAAACGTTTTCTAGCTAATGGTAATATATCAAGAAATTCATCATTAAAGTTAAAATTTTTCCTCTACGAATATTAATTATATTTCTATTATAGATAAAAGTATTTTTCAGTGCATAAAAATGTGAATTTATTTTTAATAAAATGAATTATCAGCTCTTTTAGAAATTTTCATTTATATTTTACCCTAACCGCTTTTGGCAACAAGCTACTACATCTAGATAATTGTTTACGTAAAACTTAATCTTTCGTATTACAATCTTAATGGCTTCCATAACAAAGGACTTTTAAATGTTCAAATCTTGATGATCATGCAACTCGGAATGTTTTAAAATCTTTTTCTTCCCTGCTCATTGTCTCAATGTCTCTGTATTGTTTTATTATTTCATCTAAAATGTTACCTTAATTTTATACAATAAATCATTAAACGTCAATTAACCCCATATCATGCTTTTTGAATCGAAATGTATTCGTAAGAAAATATAAAGGTAGAAAGAAGAATCATTCAATTTTAAGGTTTTGCATGTATTTCAGAATATATTTCATGATTTAAACAATATATTAGAATATCAATAGAATAGAAATTAGAATATCAATAAAAATTTCTCTGTTTCAAAACAGAGAACATCAATAATTCAAAAGTGTTTAAAAATATATGAGGACTTTAAAAATATTTCTGCGTTGATGTTTCCTGAAGGAAAACATTAATTGTTAATGCCACAACATTTAAAAATTTATACTTTAAACAGTTTGTTTGTTTCTTATGGCACTTGCCACTGACAAGCCCGCTGTTACGAAGACAGCGATTTAAGCCTGAGGGGAACGTCTCTTATTTTTTATAGCAGCGCCAACTAGGGCCAAGAGTACGACTTTGCCACTCACGCATCATTCATTCGCTTGCACAACCCCTTTTTACAGGAGGGCACATTCACACACCTCACAGATAGAACAACAGAAGAACAACCATGCCCAAACCGGGTCTCGAACCCGGGACGCCCAGATCACGGGGAAGACGCGCTACCCCTATGCCAGGACGCCGGCCACTTTAAACAGTATATACTTAAACAAAAACATATTCAGAATAGAACAATAAATAAACTCTTCACATCTTGATCATCAAAAATAGGAGAAAAAGAACAAGGGTGTTATATTTTTGAAAATATACTTAATTTTTCTTAATTAAATATAAGCAAAATATTTCAAAATAGGAATCATTAAATAGTAGTAAAAATAGGAATCATTAATGGTTTTTGAATTTTAAGATTGTGTAAATTTTATTCCTGAGCTGCAAATTATTCGGAGTTTATTGTGTAAAAGTTCAAAAACCGAGTTAATTTTTAATTAATTAAAATTCACACCCTTCAAAATATATCTATCCTAAATTTGGTGACTCAAAATCTAACTTACCTTCTGTAAACCGCCAAAACACACATTCATACATTCTCCTTTGTTTATTAGAGATTAATCCGTTTTGTTTATATTTCCAACTTGCTTTATCATTCAGATCGCAAGATATATATCAGAATATATTATCAAAATGTTTAAAAATAAAATTGAATAAAAGTAAATACAAAATGCTCTAGCAACTGCAATCATGAACACTTCAACACATCAATTTGGCAATCTTAAGTCATATGAAGAAAATTAAGATATAAGGTTTGCAATATTGCTGTGTATCGATGTTAAATTTATTTTAATAATAAATGAAAATTATTTCGATTAAAACAATATAAAAATGATACATATTTTATAATTCATTACATATAGAGCTACGAAATGTAATTTCTTGAATTTTTTCTAGTGTCTCCTGAAAGTTCCTAGTAATTTAACGAAAGTGAATGGATTGAATTCAGTAAAGAATATTTATTCTAATTACGTAAATAAATTACTCTAAGTGGTAGATTCTTTCCTAATTAAGGAAAAAGACTAAACGCTATTATGTTTATTTAATTTTTTATAGCTACAAAAACATAAATAAATATGAAGGCCAACTATTGACAAAACCAGACGTAGCTTTGATAAATTTTTCCGATAGAAATAAATGTCCAGTATTATATGAAAAGCCATTCGATCGGACATCTTTAATATCGCTGAAGCAATGCTCTTAGCTTTTACACCGCTGATGTCATTGACATTTCTTTTCCCTTTTTGCTGTCAAAGAAGCCCTTCTTTCGGATCAAAAGACAAACGATATTGAAACTAATATACCACCTCGAAAGGTGAAAAGGAGATTCCAGAACAGAACAAAAATCAAAAGTTTCTCACGAGATGGCGAATAAAAAAACACGCGCAACAAAAGGAGGAAGAACGATCAACAACAAACATCCATCGGAAAGCCTCTCAAAAAACCCTTTCACTTTTGGATTCCAGGTTTGCCACACTAACCCAAAATGGCTCAAAGCTTGCGCATTACAATGGGTGATAAACTGCTTCGCATGTGTGCCTCTGAGGACCGATTGCTCGAATAGGACAAGATCGTAAATTAAGAGTTAAGAGCCCCTTTCTGCTGCAAAGTACAATGGAGAGGGTAGGTTAATACCAGAAATGTGGAGTGTCGTTTGACGGAGAAGGTCGAATTTTAACTCTGGTGACCTTCTCTTTAATGATGTGACACCAAAATGCTTGAATACTTGACTGAAAATATGCAAGATGACTAAGTTTTTGTTTCGATTGGTGGAAAAGGGGGTTTCGTGACGTCACCAAGAGAATTCCATAGTGTGCAGAAGCTTTGGATTTATAAGGAGCCAGCGAATATTGAGAAGTCAGTTCACTTCTAGCATCTGAACAGCGAGTGACATGAAGGTGAGTGAGCTTCTTTGGATACTCCAGTTTTCACCGGCAAAAGTTTGTATTTTAAGCACAGCGCCAGTGGATATTTATTCGAGTACCCGAACAAAAAAATCAGTTGTTATTTTCTTTGGACTTGGTAGTCTGATTCAGAAGATGAGATCGTGGAATTTTTAAGATTCGGTGGAATGTGTATAAGATTCTTTTTTAGTGCTATGCCCCTCAAAATCGTGTAGGTTAATTGATCCAATATTGGTTGGAAATGATTAAGAAAGATTCACATAAATTGTAGCATTCGCATACAGAATCTAACAGGTTTCTAAAATGCTTTAAATTAAAGCAATGGAGTTAGGACTGTATGAAGTTAATTTGCATAATAGAGATGACAATTAAACATTAGTTTTTATCATATATTCTTTGTTATTTTAGGTTTCACTCTAAAATCTCATTAGCTATCAGCTATTCTTTTGAGAAAGTTTACCTTAATTAGCAAAAAAGAAGCATAAGATATCGTAATAAGAGTATTAAAAATTTTTTTGATACTTGTATATTTTTGTGTAAATATTATCCATATTAATTATAGTGAAAAATAATTCGCTTAATGTTTACATTTAAAAACCGAATTCAGCTAACTTTTGTTACGAATGCAATTTGTGAAAAAGATAACGCATAGCAGAGAGCAACATATTAATATTTCGTTAGATTTTGTCATTACTGAAATGTTTAATTAAACGCTTCAACAATTTCTGTTATTTTTGAGTTTCATAAATAGCAAAGGAAAAAGTGCAATTAAAAATTCATCATTCAGCATGTTAAATATGCATTCAATTATTGAAAAGTTAATGAATTATTTTATTTTTTACAAATTATAGAGCCACAGAAAAATAATATCAGGAGGTAAAATTATTTTGGAAGGGACTCAACAGAATGTTTGAAAATTGTAATTCATTTTCTTTCTAATATTCCAATAGACTTGATAATTAATTATATTTATGTTATTAAGCTGCAATACGAATTTATTTCACTTTTGAGTTATTTTTTGTAATCCTCCTCACTTTGAATGCATTAAAAAAGCAATTAATTAGAATTCAGTTTTAAAAAATTCTTTAATTCCCTTATTTTCCGAAAAAATTTTGTAAAATTAATACCTTTTAATTAGAAATTAAGTTTTGCTTGATAATCTAAAATATTTTTATATAGTTATTAATGAGACGTGCGTTTTTTTTCACAGATCCTAGTGGCTCTAGCTGTAGTCTCTTGCTGCCAAGCAGCTATCCTCTTGGCTCCAAGGAATCCTGACGACGTTGGAGCTGCAGTAACATTCAATAAACAAGATGTAAGTACACAAATGGGAATGAAAAATCTTTATTAATGAATTATATACGTAATTTGTTTTACATTTTTAATTGAATAATGTGAAATCAAATGTAAATGCTATTTTATGATAAGACCAGAAGGTTTCATATGCAATATATTTAATCACTGAGAAAACTTTCTGAATTTATCTACTTTCGTTTCCTTATATTTATTCACAATAATATAATCCCTTATATTTATTCGAATAATATTTTGAAAAAAAAAATGAGCATAAGCCCTTTTTGGTGAGATTTAAGTTAGATTCGATTTCTATCAATTAATTAATTATTTTCTTATAAATACTTCGCAAAAGTATTAAAGATTTCATTAAACACTTGGGGTAAACACTTTAAAGCAAAGAATTAAGCTCAATAAGCTAAATGCCTGCAATTATCCATTTTTAATAATAATTGTTTGCTTACTGAATTTTGTCAGAGAAAGTTTTCTTAAAATAAAATGCAAATGTTCAGAATCTCTCTTACAGTATACTTACTGAATTTTATCAGAGAAATTATTCTTAATTAAAATGAAAACTTTCAGAATCCCACTTGGTGCATACTTACCTCATGATAATTTTGTTACGATAAAAAATTTATTATCATGCATTATTTTCTAAGAAAAAGTATAGTATATTTATTTAAACTATGCATATATAAAAAATACTTTTTAATTTACTAAACAAGTGAATTGTATATATTATTATACAACTAGTTTACTATGGTGCTAAAATTCTTTTCTTATGCTAAGTAGATAGCTAAATACAATTAAAAAAAACTATCAGATATTACAAACTCATTGGATTTTCATGTTTAAATATACTTTTTGAGACATAAAAAAAAGATGAATTTTCCTTATGACATCAATTTTTTTCCTGGGTAATTCAAAGAAAGCGTTTTATCAACTGAAGTTTTATTTGAGGTCATAAAACACACATGAATATAAAGGACTTTCCTTTGAAATGAACCAAGTCTCTCTTCTCTGAAAATTGTTCGATTAAGTTTTTATTCTTTATGCTTCCTTCCCTTTTTTTTTGATGACGCAGTTTTAATCAATTTTTCTGGATTTCAAATGTTAGTTTGATTAGATCATGAAGTAAAAAAAATCGTAGTTTATTAATCTCGCGCATATTTTTTCATCATTTTTTCAGCTTTCCTTAGAGTGTCCATATTTAACATCTAAGTAATAATTTAAAATTTTGTTGCTATTAATTTTTTACCTATAAATTATTAATCAAAAAATAAAGAACAAATTTCTATTTGTGTCAAAATTCATTACATTATGAATTTAAAAAAAATTTTAAGTCGAGTTAATTGCATGAAATTTAGAAAGCAAACTCAAAATAATAAAACCATTGCATATGATAATTCGAATTTATGCATTTAAATGTCTTTATTTAAGTACTCTTAAAGCTCATTCGTTTCAAATTACATTGACTTTTATGTACTGAGGGAAGATTCATTTTCTTTTGGAAGACCTTCTCGCTCTAGTTAGATGACGATTCCTTTACAGTGCAATTAAATCGGATGAGATGCCTTTGTGTAATCATTTCACATTTCATTTAAATTTTATGAAATAATGATCAAAATTTTAAAGATAATAAAGTAAAATCTAATGAAATATGCAGTAGATTTACTGTTTTCTTTTAACTGACACACACACACACACACACACATATATATATATATATAAAGCAGTGCCTTATTCTTCCTGTAGTGATTCAAAAAAATTTCACAAAACTGAAAAAATTATTTAATAATATATAATTCAGAGTAATGTTCGTGATTTTTAAGATTTCAAGTGGCATAATAGATGCATTACATTATCGTTACTTTTAGGGTATCGGATCTTATGATTTTGGTTACAGCGAGGGTCATCCATCAGGTGCATCTTTCCGAAGAGAATCAGGCGATATTTATGGCAATAAAGTAGGAACTTTTGGTCTCAAAGATGCAGATGGAAGGGTAAGAATTGTTCGTTACGTCGCCGACGCCAACGGATTCCGTGCTGATGTCACTTCAAATGAGCCTGGTGTCGCTCCACAAGATCCAGCTTCAGCTACCATAAACAAGCCCGCCATAGTACCAGCTCCAGTGGTACCTGTTGCACCAGCTGTGCCGGTTGCTCCAATTGCTTATGGCCCACCACCACCACCACCTCCTCCTCCAGCAGTTGTGTTTCCACAACCAAAGCCTCTGCCACCACCACCTCCACCACAATACAATTACGTTTATTCCGATATTGCTCCAGTAGCACCTCCTCCTCCACCACCACCATCATATTACGCACCTCCTCCTCCACCACCACCACCTCCAGCACCAGCTGCATATGCTGTATCGTCTCCTGTAGCAATACCACCACCACCTCCACCACCTAAAGCTCCTGTCGGATTTGCTGCTTATGGACCAGCGCCACCACCTCCTCCACCTCCAGCATATTACAACAATTTGATCCAAGGAAAAGGGTATGTCAGTGCTGTCAGAAACTACGGTAGTTTCGTACCTCCCTTTGCAGCAGCACCTCCTAGATTTGGTTATTTGAGCTCAAAACCCTCATTCCAACCTCTATACTCATTATAACAACATGATCCTCTAGCCTTACTAAAGTTTCTGCTAGCTTGTAAAACGGTAGTATTGCTGAGATGGTGCTATGTGAGTTAACAATAATTTGCAGAGTAAATTTCGTTTAAAATGGCACTGGAAAGAAATACGAATCTCCATATTCTACTTCGATTTTATTGTTTGGAAATCTCCTCATTAAAAAATTTTTAAGTTCTAAATTCATATTCTGAATGTTCATTATAGCTTTATATAGAATATTACCTTTTTAGCAAGAACTATATAACTGCTAATTTTTAAGATCATAAAAATTAAGTTTAAAGTTATTTGAAAATATACTCAGTTAAGGCATTATGTTATCTCAAGCGTTTTATTGAAATCTCGTTTTAGAATTAGAACATTTTTCATTATAAATAATAATATTCGAGCTTAAATAAATTTTAACTAGTCATAAAAGAATAAACGAATATTTTTGTAATGCAATAGTATGCTTTTTTGTGCCTTAAAAACATTATGTCAAAAGTTGAAATCCTAAAAAAAACAAAAAAACACTTAAGTATTTGCTGTTTATTTAATTCCATTTCTATCATCTTAACCTAAAATACTATTAAACATCCTTCCTTTACCCCATTTGCTAACCATTTTAATGTAGTTTCCTAACATTTCCAAATATAAATTATTAAAACTAATTATAATGCAATATTCTCATAGTTTAACATACTGTTTTCAGCATTAGTAACCAATTTTTCAATCAAACTAGCTCTTATTTTAATTATAGATTACAATATAATGAATAAGAGTACTAGTAATTATAAAAGAATTGTTACTACAGTTATTAAATCACTTTAAACCTTGAATTGTGGTGTTAATTCAAAGAATAATTTTTACTAATTAAATTTCCTGTGGTACTTTTGCAGGGTATTTCGGCCGTATCTATAATAAATGAAGTCTAGTAAATGTTGAACGTATCATTCCATTGCCATAAGATGACTACTCTACAAGAAATTGTCATGAATTGAGATGTCAGTTAATTTTGGAGAAGAATATGAGAAGTGGATGGGATTTAAAATTATTCAAAAAAGATAAATATCTTTAATTTGCACAATACTATTATATAAGAGTTCAAAAATATTCAAATAACTAAATTAAGAACTATTTTTCATATATTTATTTTTTGTAAATTTTCCAATGACTTTTATTCTCATTTGTATTTCATTATTTATGTAAAACTTGTGAGCTTTTAAATTTATAAATGTGCATTTTTTGTACTATATTTCAGATACTTATCTCTCTAAGCTGCTTGTAATAAGATGGAAGCAAATTTATTTCAAATTTAGTCATTATTATGAGCATCATGAGCCTGTTTTGAACTTTTTGGTGCAATGTGATAGCTTGAAAGTATGTCTTGTTCTGTAAATGTTTATTTTTTATTTATATAAGAAAAATAAAGATTTTTTTATGTAATGTTGGAATGTATTATTTTTCAAAAGTATTTGATAATTTATTTTTTCGTTGCATTTAATGATATTTCAATTGATACAATTAGAGATAAATGTATTCGAAAATATTTTTTGCAAAATAATGAATTATATATAACTTTTAACTAGTAACCATAGTAACTTTTAACTTGGAACACTTAAAGTTATATGTTATTAGTAAAAAAGTTTCCTCTGCGATTAATGCGCTGTGTAAAAATATTTAAATCAGATCATATATTTCCTAAAAAAGAAAGCAAAAGAAAAATAACTCAAAAATAGGTGACAATATTTTATTTATTAAGTTTAAAGAAGATGAAAGAACAGGCATCATATATCTATATATATATAAACATACAAAGTCAGATAATTTAAAGAGCTATAGGAAAAAATAACTGCATAACAATGCAAATCTAATTTCTCAGGACGATAGGAAAACAAAAATTTGATTTGAATGTCAAATCAACATTTAAAACAAACAGAACGCTTTTTAAACATATTGTAGAACAAATAAGGTAGGAACAATTTTATTCATTGCAATTTATATGCTTGGCACATTCAATGGCAGAAAGTAAGAATATTGTTTTCAAAATTCCTAGAGCATTAAAGATAATGAAGAAAATATTCTAACTAGAAGCAAGTTCACATTATCCAAAAAAGCTAGACTGTAGTAAGAGTAAGCGAATTTATGGCATATGGTTTATGCATGACTATGGCAAAGAAAAAAGCCCGAGTAATAATTGTATTGCTAGAGCGAATATGAAGGTCTATAATAAATATTACTTAGATGTGATGCAGGCGAAAGCTGGAAATAAATATTGTGATCGAAAATGAAGGCTATAATGATAATTTTAAAAATATTGTACACCTTCGTACCTTATCATGTAATCTCAAAACCAATATCATGTAATCTCAAAACCAATACTCATTTTACATCTTAATAATGGTAAGCAAATCCATAATGGGGAGCAGCATAATGATGGCCAGCATAATGGGGAGCAGCATAATGGTGGCCAGCATAATGGTGACCAGCATAAGCAACCGGTGCTGGGGCAGCGTATGCAACAGGGGCAGGGACAGCAGCTGGAAGAGCTGGTGCATAGGCAACTGCAGAAGCAGCAGGAGCTACAACAACGCCAGCCTTGTTGATGGAAGCATGAGCTGGGTCTTTGGGTTCAACACCTGGTTCGTTGGTCTTGATGTCAGCTCGGAAACCAGCGGCATCAGCTACGTAGTTGACAATTCTGATTCGACCATCAGCATCTCTCAATCCGTAGGAACCTGCTACATTTCCGTGGGCATCACCAGATTCTTTTCGGAAGGTGCCTCCAGTCAAGTGTCCTTCATCGTAACCAAAGTTGTAGTTTCCATAGTTCTGTAAATAAAACCATTAAAGATATTATATCACAGGATGGTTAGTGAAGTCAGAAAATATATGAAATATTTACAGAATCATCTATTTAAAAGGTTATTGTCTCTTAAATATACAAAAAGAGATTTCCATGAGGAATTCCAAAAGAGATTTCCATGAGGGATCCAAAAGAGATTTCCATTATAATTCCATATAATTTTCCATGTGGAATGTGCTCAATATCATGAACGATTATGTGATATACGAACTCAATGGAAAAATTTTCCTTTATATGTTGAAATATCCAAAAATCAATTTTTTAAAAAACTTTCAGTAATTATATTAAATTATTTATTAAAATCAATATATTAAATTATATTAATTACTTATTAAAATTAACATATTGACTTATGTAAATTAATTATTAAAACGAAATAAAAAATATGAAAGACGAATCTTTTCTATATAATAAAGAATTAATTCTTTATATAAAATCCATTGTTGTATTTGATCTTACCAAATGTTAAAAGTATTCTTGATTTGATACCCTAAGAAATCTTTAAAAACTATTCTAAACACATCGCATTGACAACCTGATTGCGAATTTATATTGCCGAATAATTGGAACTTTCTTTTATATATGTGTAAAAGAACAGCACTAATCTGATTATACCTGATTATAATATCAAGTAATAGATGAACAATTCAAGTAAAAGTTTTATTTACGAATTATTTATCTCGAAAAGCAGATAAAAATATTAATAAGGATATTTTCTACTTAAAAATTGGTAACGAAAATGACGAACAGACTACATTCAATAATGCATTTATAAACATAAAAGCTAAAAAAATAATTTATTTTTATTTAAAGTTAAGAAACTTAATTTCAGATAAATTTTCATACCAATAATTGTGATTAAAATGTATCCCCCTTATCTCCTTAGATTTGTTCATTAAATTAACATAAATTTAGCGATTTCTTATTTATTATAAATCCTTATCCAATTTGTAGCAAAAATAGTCTTATATTTTTCGATATGTAATACTTTATTCGTAATTTTCTTTTAAAATAAAATTAAAACTGAAATGAACGAATGTATGCTTACATCCTGGCTTCTGTATTGAGTGCTTCCTCCAGTTCCAATCACAGCAGGAGCGTGCAAAAGCACGGCTGCTTGGGAGGCAGCGAACAAAGCGAAAAGGATAAGAACCTGAAAAGAAATATAAACAACAGTTTTCTTATATATTCACTAAATTTTTCTATTTATTAATGCATTATTTAGGAAATAAGTGTCAATCTAAGCGATAGACGTTTACTTAAAGACAATTCCTCATAATGTTTATGAAAGTTTGAATACAATGCCTATGTGAACTATGATGTTTTTATAGATTTAAATATACAACTTTTTAATTTCTCTTGTAAACAAGAAGTTAAAGCTATTAAAAAGAAATAAAGATATAAAAGACGGGCATTTTTCTTATAATTGAGAAATAATTCTTTAAATAAATTTCATTTTTGTAATTGATCTAACAAAGTGTTAAAGACATCACGTTTGGAGACGCCAAGAAATCTTCAAAATCTATTCTAAATATATCGCAATGAAAAGCCAATTGCGAATGTATAACACTGAACTATAGAGGGGGACCAGGAAAATGTAGTGTTTGTGGTCTCGTGTTATCAAAATTCGACACTAGATTTCTTAACTATTTTCTATACCTGTTAAAACTGCATTTATTTTTGAAAAATGGTCTTGTTTTTACGTTACAAAATAAGATTTAGGCAAAACTAATCTAATAAAATTAAAATTTAATTAAAAACCGATAATCTCAAATTTTTGCATTCAGTTTATCTTATGTAAATAAGAACAGGAAGTGCTATCATCACCTACTCTATCAATTAAAAAAAAATTAAGGATTTTCTTTAAAAAATTAAATATGTTTATTGATTAAGAAGGTGCAAAACTAAGCAACTTTATTCTATAAATTAGATTTAATTAGATTTTTTCAAGCCGAGTCAAAATTTTTCAGCAACAATTCTTATGTAAGATGTTGAATGTTCATATGTTTTATTTCTATTATTAAAAGAGGTTCTAGAAAAGATTTCGAGTTATATTTGACCTTTGCGGTCCTATTTGAAAAAACTACATTTAAGTTTATTATCACTTCAGATTATTCTAAGAGGATGTATAAAATATTAGATTGCCTTACCTCTTCCTTTACATTAATTATATTAGAACAGTATTATCATATTGTTTTAATTTTGAAATGACATCAAATGAATTTGAACAAAGATTCTTTCTTCTTAGATTCTTCATATTTTATAGAACGGGATTTCTAAATGTAAAAATCAATCAAATCAAAATTTACTAATTCAAAGAATTTAACTGAATTTTATGATTCGGTTTTGATTCCAAATTTTTAAAAAGATACCAGTCTATTCGGACTTGAAGACATCAAAGCCACATTTCGTATCATATCATAAGAGGGTGTATTCCTTTAAGATTCTTATTTCCGAATAACACACTTAGCTAAGGTAAGAAAAATTTAAGAGAAAAAAATTGAGAAAATAGTTTTCACACTATCTTCGTTCTTACCTTCATGGCTGAATGAGAGCTAGCTGTTGGTTTGAACGAATTCAACTGCTAATAATTCTCACAGTGACCATTCGCATTTATATATCTTTGTCCAGAGATTATGGGCAACAGGTGTGTCCAATACAGAAGCCGTAAGAGTCACGTGATTTGGGAGATACCGGGGAGGGTGTAGCCCCTTGATACCGTTTGATTCTGAAGGTCACAGGAAAGGATTCTTTACGTTCGACTTCGTTACGAGGTCAATTAGAAGCCTGCGAAACGGGATGGCTTTTTTCGCTCAGTCATCTTTTCCCACTCCCTTCATTTCTTTTCTTTTCTTTTTCTTTTTTTCTCCAAGTTAATCCCTTTCTTCGCATTGATCATTTCCAATGCACTTTCTCTTCTTGTTTGGTTTTTTTTTTCCATTCTTTTCTTTGTTGTGGTGTGTTTATGTTGCTTCACAATATATTGCAAAATCAGAAAATTGGTCCATTTTTTTATAAGATAAGACATTACTTAATAATAATTGAAAAATTATGTTTCTTCTAACCTTCAGACTACGTGTGCAAAATGCAGCATTTTTTTGTAGGATGAAACCTTGTTTTGAAACATCCTCTCTATTAAAATTTTTATGATGCTGAAATCAGGAATAAAAAATTTAAGTTGAGGAGCCTAACTATCTAATTATTATATACTGATTATATAATAATTAGTAGTTAGGCTCCTCAATTTAAATTTTTCATATTAAATTATTATATATTACATAATTATTATATCAAAAGTTGAGATATACATATATTATTGGCTTGATTATTTTTCCATATGTGCCTCATGAGCTGGGAAGCAAACGAATAGTGGAAACAAAAAAGAAAAATATTCATTTCAATAATGCGCACATCTGGCATTGTAGTTTTTTCTTTTTTTCTCAAAACATGTTTCATGTGCATAATAACAAAATTATTTCTTTCAGCATGCTTTTAGCCCATCAATACAATTTTTAGCTTAATAACTTTCCTCCTGTATATTTTTAGCATATTTATTAAGTAATAAAACCTATGGTTTGCATCGTTTGCCAGGTTCCTCCCATCGAATTAAATAAAGCTGAAATTAGACAAAATTTAATTACTTCAGAACGTATATAATTACAAAAATAATATCTTAATTACATCATTGAAATTGCAGTAAAAATTTGAAATTCATTAAATATTTCTGCTGCAGACTAAAATAAATTCTTATAATGATATTTTTAAGAAACTATAAAATCAAAAAGAAATAAATCATTTTGAAATATGATTTCATTTTGAATGAAATACTAATTTCTTCAGTAATTATTTTTTATACTATACATAATGTATGAAAAATTGATTTTTAGTTTCAAATTAATTTTTTATATAAGATTTAGATAGGAGTATAAAGCATTTGCATGAATTAAAATAAGTTGTATATAGAAGCATACAACTGTAAGAAATTTCTAGCAATGAAATCTTATTTCTAATTCAGTAAAGGTTAGAATGAATTAAAAGATTTTATATACACAACTTTTCACTAACTTTTCAACTGAAAGGGATGTAAGTCACTTCAAACCATTTTAAATGAGTTGCATTTTTTGTATTGGTTAAATTCATGTAAAACAGCAGAAAAAAAGTATAAACATCTGTCATTTAATAGAATTGGGATTTTATTTCTCATTTAAGATCAATAAAGAACCAACAGAGAGCAAACCGTTGTTTTTAAAAATCAGGTGTACGTTTAGGAAAAATACGTTACATATGGATACGCATAAGGATACATTTTACTCTCTTGACCTAAATATAGAACAATAAGACGGTTCGCAAACACCCATCCATTATAGGGACTGAAACAGTATACTTTGGACCACAGTCGTATAATATTTCGAGAAATCCAATGCTCTCATATTTCACCTCGTCCATTTCCCAGTCTGTTTCGATTAAATTCAATGAAATCATAAAATGTATTATGGTTTTTTTTTTGGTTTTCAGAACTAATAGCAAATAAAAATAAGAAAAGACTCTTTCATACACACACACACATGCGCGTGCGCACGCATGCACGCACACACACATGAATCAGAAGAAGAAGAATCATGATAAGAAGAATCGTGCGATATACTGACTATATTGGAAATGATAACTGAGTTGATCCTAATGCCTAAATTGATATTTACTGTTTATTTCTTAATTCCTTTGGTGATCAACATATTTCAATTAATTACATTGCATTAATCATACTATTTTAACATAGAATTATGAACATATATTACTCCTATTATTACTTACAAAATTATGTTTATTGTGTTACGCATTTCTCTAATTTATTGTCAAATTTAAACAAAATTTCATTTTAATTATGCATTATATTGAAGCCTACACAACAAGGTTTCTTCTCTGCACCGAATCTTCATATTATTATCAACAACAGAGGAAGAAAAATGAGGAAGAAATATTAGTTGCAACGATGAAAACGATTAGAGCTGAACTCCGATAACGAAATATATCGTTGTAAAATACAACTGAAATATTAATTTGATTAATTTAAAATAGAAAAAACTGCAATAAAAATATCGGTATCATTTAAAGGATAATTTTTTGAATTTCAAAATGGTGTAAAAATCCTTTTTGAGCAATTATATTTTCCAATTTATCCTGGAAAACATCAGAATTTTGCTTGATTAAAATTTTAAATATTTTTTCGTTGCCTGCACAACCCACCCTCCAAAGCATATCATTGCCAGATCTCGCAGCTCTAAGTTAAACTGTCTGACTTGGAGTGCGATAATATCCACATGCGCTAATATAGATATATTTTATTTTTATTAGTAATAGAGGCTCTTTTTTTTAGTAGTATTGAATTTTCAAAATCAAAAGAAATTAGACGTTCTTCTCCCTAATGTGATATTTTAAAAGGACAACTTTGGAAAACTGGGAAATAATAGCAGAATCTATCATAATGCCTGAAAGCAATACTGTTTATTTTTTATTGCAGTCATACACAATTTTTAATTCTAAACATAGTTAATTCGAATTGTTCATATCTTTTTTTGAAATTTTTAATAAAGAATATCATTTATGTGCTGGAATTGATTTAATGATTACTAAACAAATTCCTCATTCTTTATATTCGGGAATATTTGTTATTTATGATATTTAATTGATGTAATATTTTTATATGTATATAGTAAGATTTATATTTGCTGAATAAAAAAGAAAACTATTATAATTATTGAAACTTTTAATCTAAATTAGTAGGTTTTTTTTACTTTTAAATCAATTTTTTTTATTTTATAGATAATTGAAGAAATTGAAATTTTAATATATTTCCCAAAACGATTCATTTTTAAGAGCGAATAATTTCTTACTTTAAAAAAAAAAAAACCTATCTTCTTTTTAGATTATTTAAATATTATCACTAAAAGATTTTTTTATAAAAAATTTAGTTTTTAAGAAAATACTTATTAATTTATCTCTTAATTTCTAAAATTTCAATGAATATTCGAATCCTTTTTCTGAAAAGAAATAATTTCTTCTTGCTTTATCTGTCTCTTATATACTACTTTTCTATATCTTGAAATCCTATTATTTCTGAAATTGAATCTTATTTTTTTTATCACCCATGCTTACTCTCCATATTTGGGGTGCTGCAATATTCATACCGATCGACAAAGTAAAAATGTTGAAATCTTTACAAGCTTTATTCATCTTGATTAAAAATAAATAATAAAATGATTAAATACAATTTTTCATGTAAATAAAAAAAATGCATTAGCAAATACAATGCAAAAATAAATACATATGGGAAACTTGATAAAAATATAATATATAAATTTTGTTCGGTTCGTGGTATCAAGTGAAGTTCCATTTTCAAATTAAACACAATTGGAAATCAACTAGCATTGTTGTCAGCAACATCATTTACATTCAACTCTTAATTAATTGTTCGCACTTTTTCATCCAAAATTGAAACAAATTTTCATCAGAAATGCAATAGATTATTTATACTTTATTGTTGGGAACCATATTTCCACATGTTGATTCAGAGTGTACAAAACTGATTCATGTTCCATTTTTACCTCAGCTATAACACAATATGTGATTCTCCAACTCCATTTCATTGTTAATCAGAAAATTTATATTTCGCATTAGCACTCTGTATTTCTACTATCTATTTCTATATTTCTCTATATATGAACTCTATATTTCACTTTGTAATCTTCAGTGAATGTGTTTCTTCAATTTGAACATGCTATTGATTACATTATTTAGTTTTTGCTGTTTCGAGCTATATCCAAAGGCGTGTGATTCAGCATGCAAAGATTACTATGTCTAATCTTTGCATATGATTCACACGCCTTTGCATATGATTCACACGTATATGATTCTCCAGGTCATTTCTTTGTGCATAAGATAATTTTATATTTAGCAGTGGCACTACTACAAATTATGTCTAAATTTTTTTCGACTCAAAATTAGACCAATTCTAATCCGTTCAGCATTTTTATATTTCATTATCACAAATTGTACTTAAGTATGTAATCTCCAAGTAAAAATAATTTATTCTAAAATAATAATAAAGTTTCAAGCTGTGAAAAAAATGCAGTGTTAAATTTTTTTTGTTATATTTTGCGATATCATTGATATCACGAATATGAATAACGGAGTAGTTTCGGAAATTACGGTTAATTCATTTAAAGGAGTTGCCAAAAAGAAGTAGCTATTTATGCAATTTTATCTGAAAAAAAATTAGAAATTAGAAATAAGATGAATTGCTGAATCATGCAAATAATCTTTCTTCAATTGCTGTATTTAAATATTTATTATCATTTTTAACAAAATGGTAATGAAATCTATGAAAGTCGTCTGTTTCCTCACAAATGTTTCCGCCTGAAAGCCTTTCTTGTAGAACTAGGTGAGAAGAATCATCTCGATGGTTTCGAAGACAGGCACGAGAGAAAGAAAAAAAGTTCTAATGAACAAGCATTCAGACTCTCCCTTCCTTCAGGGTAAGTGGAAAATCTTGAAAGAGAACGGGAAAAAGATATGATGTAGGTTTTTTTTTAATCTCTTTTTTTTTGGATTTGCTTGATACAAGTTGGTACGATATTACCCCTTGTTTTCTAAAGGTCGTATTCTGAAATTTAGGGAATACGACCTTCAAAATGAAGGAACTTGTTTGTTTGTAACGAAACCTACGAGAAACAATTGTTTCAAAGCGATCTTTTGAAGGTTACATGAGAAAGTTATCCAGATGATTCTATAATAGTTATAATTTTGCTTATGCTTATAGAAGGGACTTTATGCTTATAGAAGGAACTTTAAAGAAAGAAAGATTAAAAAATCAAAGAATGAATTTTCGATAAATGCAATTTCATTTATTCCCTTTTACATCTAATGTTTACGTATATATCCTATTCCATTTAATACAATTGAAAATCAATTATATCATCGTATTAAGGAGCTGTGATATTTAAACGCGATGATATTTAAAGTCTGGAAATTCTTATTGTTGTGAAGGGAGTGGTTTAACAATTCAGGTATTTAAAAGAATTAAGGAATTGTCTTTATAATGAACATTACATAACTGAATTGAAAAAAAGTGAATTGAGATATACGAATGTTCATTTAATTAAAACTAAGGGTAATTTCGTTTTCTCATAGGCCTGTTGATATGATAAGGAATTAAGTTAACAGGAGGTTAGTTGGAGAAATAGGAGGCTAGCAAAATCTTCTCAGTCTTTTGATGTTCTTTAGTTGTCATTTATCATTCGCTACCATCTCTTTACAAGCATCATATTCCCTTTTATCGCATTTTTTTTAGTAAAATTTTGTTGAAAGATTTTGTGAATGTCATTTACAATTGTTGGCAGTAGGGCTTTCTTCATTCTTCATGTCAATATATTTAACAAACCACGGCATCTAATAATTTCTCTTTCAGGTTTTCAAGCTCTTTTTTTTTCAGATTATTCAAGACGCCTAGATAGGAGATGCGAAAGATATGAGAGCAATAACATGGTTTGTAGACATGTAGTTTATTTTATTTGTCACTGAAAATTAGGAATTTCAGTTGTAATGAGATAAAATTTAGTTTTTGCTCTATTGAAATAATTCTTAGTATTAATTACGACAAGAGTCAGGGAAAGATTGCTCCATGAGATAGTTTTTATGAATAATGTTGGAAAAGGAAGAATACTTTCGAAAAAAGACAGTCTGATATTTATTGATATTAATTTGAACTTTTCATTGCATAATAATTTTTCTCTTAGTTGTGGATACTTTAATTTTTTTCATGCTATTATAACCTATGTCAGTG
Organism: Argiope bruennichi; assembly: GCF_947563725.1. NCBI lineage: Eukaryota > Metazoa > Arthropoda > Arachnida > Araneae > Araneidae > Argiope > Argiope bruennichi. Next base: position 66,240,018 of record NC_079153.1, on the reverse strand, counting down.
CGAAACATTTGCATTTTCCACCAGTCTGTTTCCTGGATGTTTGGAACTTTCTTAATACAAATTTTCATGCATATTTGGCCGAATTTCAATTTCGATACTACACCTGTTTGAACTTTTCTTTGAATTCAAAATGTTTTTTTATTTGAGAACTAGATGAATATAAATTTGACAATACCGCCTGTGATTTTTTTATTTTAATAATTTTATAAATAAAACTATTAATCAAAATTTGGTAAAAAAAATTGAATGTCCAGGAAAATTGCTCCAATGTCCAGTCCAGAATTGAAATTGTTTATCTAATGCTTTCCGTCATTCTGAGAAAATGGTCAGCAGTCGAAAGATTTTTATAGAATCCAAAGGGAAATGAAGTGATTAGATCAACATTGTGGTCGTTGCATCTACAGAGAGTAGTATGACGATTTCACTAAAGCTAGGAAGAATTCTGATTGGACTGAACACTCTATCATTTCTATCAGATTGTTTATAATTTTTGGTTGGTTTTTGATTGGAAACAATAATTACATCTTTTCAATTATAACGGAAGTATTTAAGTCTCAGAAAGGAGTTTATGATTTCAATAAACAGAAGAACTTGTTTGAGGGGATGCAATAATTAAGAAAACTATTGTTTGCCATCGTTGTCAGTTCTTTTACGATTTTAAAGTATTTTAATGCAGGTACTAACTTCGGATGCGAGGTTTGGTGAAATGCTATTTCTGATGGGTTTTCGCAAGAAAATTGTTAGTTTTCTTTGTATTCTGTATTCAGTAAGAGAACGCGTAAGCAGATTATTTTAAAACTAGAGCTTCAGGCTATCTTCAACCTTTTCTAAATTTGTACAGACTATTTGGTATAGTTCTATAACGAATGGCGTACAGAATTTCTTGCAAAGTTGTCATTTAGATTAAGCCATCATCTGGGATAAGTTCACTCATGAGATTTCACTATCTAATTTGCTTTTCAATTTCAAAATATTTGCTGAGATGAGTTTGGGTTTCGGTAAAGAGGCCTTTTTTTTCGTTTCTGCTTACTTTTATTATTTTAAGCAATCTATTTCTTTCTGCGATATGATTCTTGATGCCAACTAGAAGTTGTAAACCTTATTACTAACAACCTTGAGCGAATTTTTTATGTAAGGATCGAACGTTTCAAAATAAATGCATTTTTCTATGGCATATAGCCATTATATGCTGTTGCATGAAATCAGACGAAATATTTTTGAGTATGATTCTATGCAATAGCTTTTTTGCGTATTTTTGATTTGAAGTATTTCATAACATCGAAAAATATTGCATAATATTGCGCCACGAAGAAAAATATTGCATAGAATTTAACAACGTTGTACATTATGTGAAAATGTTAATAAAACCTTTTTAAAAGATTTTTCTGTGACACTTTAGTATGCAAGAGAGAGTTATATGCACTAAATTTACAGTTATAAAATCTGCTTATCATCTCACTGATATTATCAAAACATGAAGAATAAACAGATGTGACACAGAATATTTAAATCTAAAATGTCTTCCATAAGTTTGTGGAAACACTTGAGTTTTAGATCACCGAAAATATACCGAATTCTATATAAGCAAGCAAGAGAAAGATGAACCCGGACATTCGCAAGATGATATAATGGAAAGTAATTCAAGCTCGTCGAAGAAGTAGAAAAATAGTTTTCTGTAACTAGTTGGCAGAACGTTCCTATCAAAGCTACTTTCTTATGACTTTTGCTTCGGCTCAGTAGTTAATTAAAGTATTAAGAAAAAAGTACTTATTTTTTTAATTTTTATGAAATTTGCTTAATTGGTGCAACCGTTTAATTGAGCTGAAAATATCTAGCTCCATTTCATTAGAATTAACAGCATGGTCAAAATAAATAAATAATAAATGGAAAGTAATAAACTATTCAAGTTATTACATCAATGTGATTAATTGATTATTTTAATGAAATCGATTAATATGATAAATCAATTAATCACATTAACTATAAAAAAGGCTCATATAAACAGTTACACGATTTAGACTATTCTCAAAATAGCATATGAACTTTAATGTGAATAGGAAATTCCTTTTATTCAATACATTAAAATAAATTATCTCTTAACGAAATTTTCAAAGATGAAGAATAATCTATTTCGAAGTTATGTCAACTGATAAGATAAAAATCTATGTTCAGTAATATCTTGCCGCATAGATAAAGCGTTGGAAAGAATCTGGTAAATATATGTGTGCGCAGCTTGTATAAATTATATTACACTATTATGGTTATTTAGATTAGATTATTTAATACTCTTCTTAGATTAATGTACGTCACACAACTTGGAAATCAAAGAAATGTGTGGTCTTAGAATATAGGTTGCTTGCATAGAAGCATACATTACTTCCGAATTTGTTTGCCATTTTGCCAAAATGGAAAAAACCAAGGTAATATTTATGGAAAATAAATATTTGCATAATTCTTTCCTTCAAATAAATTTTAAAAATGTGAAACTTTCTTCTTTTAATGTCCAGAATGATTGCTAATAATCATATCAGAGATTATTCAGTTTAAAAATAATTGAGAATTTCTAATTTCTCTTTCATAAAAATAGCTCTTATGAGTTCGAATAATTCGCAGCATGAGATAAATAATAGTCATAAATAAAAAAAAAATGCTTCATTGCAACACTGAACCTTGAAATAAAATAATTAAATAAAATATGAAAAGAAATAATAATTTTTTATCAATATAAATTTAATAACATTTTTGTATTATTATGCTAATAGTTTTATCAGAAAAATCGCCGTTTCGCTTCAATTGTGATTGATGGGATTTGATTTACATATGTAAATTGATCTGCTACGATCATTTTTCCTTTTTTTTTCGCCGGTCGCCCAGCACCGAGTGGAAACGTTGGCCTTATGCCAAATTTGAAGATTTAATCAGAAATTGCAAATTCGAAACCATATTCAACGAAAGAATCATTTTGAATGACTAAGAGAAAGTTAAATCTGTTGTGAGTTAAACATCTTCCCTTTGACGTAGTGGAGAAATTTAGAAAAGAATAGAGTATAGTCTCAGATACCGTTCTGGGTATTTCATAATGATTCCAGATTACAAGATTCGTTTCAAATAATTTATATGTAGCCTCAAGGTAAAGCTTAAACTTGATAAACTAATTAGAGGCCAAAAATATAACAATATTCTTGAATTATTGAATTCAAATTTACAAAATTGTAAACACAGATTCAAGAACTCAAACTAATATTCTAAAATATTAGGTGATAAATTACTTTGTTAATTATTTATCAAAAAGATTACATATTCATGTTATAATTAAATACAATATCTGCATATTTTTACCAAAGACAATTGTGTTTTAACAATGGTATTCATAAATTACTCACTTAAACCTCACAGTAATGATTAGAATTCGCATAAAATTGATTACCTATAAAAATACTATTATATTTTGAATCCTACTTTCTAAAAAGTTTCCTTTATACCTACATTTCTTTCACTATTATTTGTGCGAGTTGAAAGTCAAGACAATAGATAAATTCAGCTAAAATATTTCAAAATTAAATTTTGAATCTTAATAGAATTTACATAATATTTCATGACATGCGTAGAATTAAAGCCAATTTTAAATTAATATAAGAAATTATATAAGAATATTCTAAACAGAACACTTTGGGAATGTCACTTGAATAATCAGATCAGGAAGAGATATAAAGAAATAACAAAAGGTAAAATATAAAAAAAAGGTTGTGTTTTTTTAAAAATTATTATTGAATCTTATAATTCACCCATCTTTTGAACAAAATGTTTTCAATAAAGTTACGATGATAATTTTATGGAAATTATTTAGAAATATAGGTACAATTTCGAAAAAATTGAAGACTCTAACTTCTATTATCCGAAATATTATAGCATGGTAATATTTTAGGATTGATTCCTCTGTCTTTATAATATTTCTAAATATTTACTCGCAATTATATCAACTGTATTTTAAATATTTTTTTAAATTCTATTTGAAGTCATTATAGCGTGTTTGAGCATTAATACAGTTTTTAAATTAAAAGTATTTTTGTAAATTAAATGCATTTAAAATATTTCGAAATAGTATTAAAACTAGAGAATAAATTGTTGTAAATCAAATAAATGGCACTTTTTTTAAAATTTAAATTTGAAATAGGGAAATAAAAATGGTATGTGCCAAAGTTGTTGAAGAAAAACATTAAAATTTCGATTACGTTTTAAATAAAAATCTAATTAATTTTTTTAACAGTTCCCTCTTAGTGAATACATGTCATACAAGATCGTTATAGTATAACGATCTGTCCTATAGAGCGCTTTATATGATTTTTAATCATGCATGGCTCATAGTTCAATGTACAGATAGTACTTTACCATAAAAATACTAATGTATTTAAAATGCATTCGTCGTATTGCGAAGCACAAACAAAACGCAACACAATGTTTGTAAAAAAAATATATTTTGTCCTATTATATTTATTTAACAAACGCTATGATAAAAAAATAAATGTTGATAAATAACACTTATTTATGCTTTAAACTCGCACAAGCCGTTTGATGCATAAACAAAACTACCCCTGAACTTAAAGGTTGAATATAACAACACGTGCGCTATGTTTATGTCGTTTACTCCACCCTCTGTTTGAATCTCCAAGGTTATATATAATTTTTCTTTTTCAGATTGCAACATAGGTATTCTTTTTAACTATTTCATCTTCCAATCAGAAGTTCATTAAGGCGTAAATTTGTGTGTTTTCGGGTTTCTGTATCATTATTACCTTTTATGCCATCAAGGATATGAAAGTCCTTTTGAAATACACCCCCATGAAATATTGGGAACAAAAAAATTGATGAAAGGGATCTCGCATCTTGATACGCTTGGCTAAATTGTCATTGTGCTTTTTTATCCATGAAGGAAAGGTATTAAAAAATTTTAATATGTTTTGCTAGGTTTATTATCTTTTTTCATTCTATATATTATGTCAAGGAAGAAAAAATTATGTTTCACCTGAGGTGTAATTTAAAGGGCCGTTGATTGATTCGTTGTAACTGAACAAGATAAGTGATATGAGATAAAAGCAGTTATTGGTCAGATTCTTTCGTAGTTATAATTTAAAACACAGAAACTGTTTAAATTTTTTTAAGAATTTTTTCCACCAATTTTTTTAACAAACTAGTGGTTAAAGAATGGCATGTTGAATAAGAAGAAATATATGGAAGAAGAAGGTTATTTTTATAATCTCTTAGGGGTTTTGAACTAACATTATTTAAAACCTGGCGGAGTGGTGTACTCTTTTGTAAGAAATAACAATCTGAGGTGGAACTGGCTACCCGATGTTTCCCCTTGTTTATCTCTCCATGGGAAATGCATATATAGGTTATTTTCTTCTTCCAGGAAGTATTGAAAATAAGACTATTGATCAATTCTTATGGCAATACATTCCTTTCTTTTACCACTGAGGATTTTAAATCATGTCGAGTCATGAGAGTAAGAGAATTGTGCTCTCTCCACAGGCTGCTATTAGATTATCTTAAATATGATCTATTGGAATGAGACCCGATGATTTGATTGGACACGTATTTTGATGAATAATAAGTATGGCCATTCACTTCAGTTTGAGAAATTCTTCATATAATCATTTGGAAACTATGCTCTATGTAGTCTCATGTTATCGCTCATTAAAAACCCTTGTCAAAAGCTCATTGGTGGGTCTCATTGGTCTCGAAAAGTCTCATTGGTGGGTCAAGAATTTTATATAAAATTCCTATGACTATGTAGAGGCTATAATAATGTATACGACTATGATGACTCTATATGACTATGACTATGTAGAGGTTATAACAATGTATACGAATATGATGACTCTAAATGACTATGACTATGTAGAGGCTATAACAATGTATACGAATATGATGACTTTATATGAATATGACTATCTAGAGGCTATAACACTATGAGAGAGAGAACACTATAGAGGCTATACAACTATGAGGACTCTATATGACTATGTAGAGGCTATGACAATGTATTTGACTATGATGACTCTATATGACTATGTAGAGGCTATGACAATGTATATGACTATGATGACTCTAAATGACTATGTATTTTATGTAGAATCATTCTTCTATATGACTATGAATAAATATATAATTACCAACATGTAGAAGTATATGGCATGCTGCAGCAATGGTGGCTCGTTCATCAGCACTGCGAAACTGCAGCACTCTTTTAAATTATTTTTTAAAGTTGCATTATCCCTTTTTATCTGATCTGCAATTATTGATATTGATTTATTTTGCTAGGTGTCACTCTCCGGAGAAAAACAGCAAATGGATAATATTCTAAAATACCATGAAAATGAAAAATTTTATACAGAGGAATTAATTATTATAAAAAACGATGAACATTGTAGATTATTCATTGTACATATTATTATTATTATTATTATTGGAAGAGTATTATCATTTAGATAGGGTGAAAATGTAAATGCATGTTTCTGTTAGAGGTGGTCCTGATATTTTTATATGCTGAATCATCATTTCAACATTCGCATAATTTTCTATTGATAAAATAGCAAGAAAATGTCATATATTAATTATTTAATAGTTTAAAAATGCATAAACTGTATAATTGATTCTAAAATTAAAAATATTAGCATACCCTTCAACAGTGGTGATCCAGTCATCAGTAACATTTCTTACCCATATATTATTACATAGAAAAATAATTTCCAAAGAATTATATGCAAAGAATTTTGGCTAGTTAAAACAATCATTATTCAAAAGTATTTAAGTCATTTATTATTGACTAAATATATAAGTGAAATATTTTTTTAAAAAAACACACAACGCTACTTAATTGATGAAATAAATTAACACTATTTGTTAGACATTTGTAATTTTGTTTCATTAAATGGCAAACGCTTTTGCTAATTTTAAGTCATCATTGTTTAACATCACAACAAACTCCCATTTCTTTTTTTGTCATGAGCGACTCCACGGTTTTTCTATTCAGGCTGGAACAAGCTTCGGAATTTTTTTCATCCTTAACTATGCTAAAAGCACTTTCACTATCTACATTGCTGTGAACGAAAATTGAGTAAAGTAACTCTTTTTTAAAACAACAATCTCTAAATGTATATTTTTTTTCAGCACAGCTAATTTCTGAGCTGATAAACGGTCACTACATGGCAGTCTAATATGATATCTTTTTAAATGATGAAATTCACTTCCAGCAAATTGAATGACTTTTCATATTTGAAAGAATAATAGTTCTAAATGAAGATTGGACGAGGAAAATTTGACCTTAGCCTTGTTATGTTGATAAATACTACTTCTGATCCATGGGAAATGGACTGCTATCTATGATATAAAAAAATGGAACAGATACCACTGCTCACAGAGGTAAATATCTTTTTCATTTGTGCCTAATAATTATTATTCCTTTCGCAGTAAACATTATACCTAGCAATTATTGTTCCAGTTGTAGCTTCGAAATTCAGAACGAGATATACAATCTTTTTTCTCAATGGCATAATGCATTTAATTCTCTGTATCTATTATCTACAAGACCCATGGATCCAGGGCGACCTTGGACGATTTATCTACGATCCTACGTTTCTAATCTGGAACAGAATCTCTTTGTTTGCCACAATCCAAATTCCAAAATTCGAAGTACACTTAATTATTGAAAGACTTCCGCTTGGCCATCAACATGTGTTCAAATGCCACTTTATCTTAACTAATAAAATAGAATCCTCATACCTCATCTTTACTACAATCAGTCATTTGTGAAAAGTTTTGGTTTTGAATCACATTTATTTTATTGAAAATCTCTAATTAAAGAATCAGTCAGTCTTAGCTTTTTTAAAAAAACATTGTATTTAAAAATTTTAAAGGCAAGGCAACTATTGTAACGCAGTTCCTTATATCGCTTTAATCGTTCTCTAAATTACATATATTATACCATTTTTTTTAAATTAGTGGCTGAATAGCTGCGAATACTGGGTTTATAAATGAACTTTTAGACACCAAAGTGTAAATTAGACAACAAATGGTGAACCTATTTTAATGCATAACCATAATAAGATTTAGAAACTTTAATTTACTAAGATTAACCTTCTATTTTACTCAAGTTTTACAAGGATTGTTTGGATTACTTCACAATTTTGAACAATGAGAAGATGACGAAAACTTTTTAGTTGATTTTTAAATTATCTGTTCTGTCCTACTATATCAACGTGAGAATGATAGCTATGCGGCAATAAATGTAGCACAAACGAAAAACATTCTGATTCCTTAATTAAAAATTTCATTGTGGGCAATTCCCTTTTAAATGAAATACTGTAATAAGTAATTCAATTAATTCATTATTCATTAAAATATTCCCAATTAATAAAAAAAGGAAAATAATTTAATGATCCAATATACGTTATTAAAAAATTTGAGAAAGTAGGCACGCTTTACAAAAAAATTATCTAGTGATTTCCTCTTCTGTCTTAAAATGAATTAAAATAAAGGCACCAATATATTCCTGGGATATAATATACAGTTTACCCAATGTTCTGAGCACTTCTTCACCTTATCTTTAGAGCAGTGTCAATTACAATTATAACAATAATGCCTAGGTATAATAAATTTGAATACAAAATGAAACCATTTAGAGAGCTAAAAGAGTTAAAATTCGAAAATTATCTCGAAAATGGTTTCGATGTTTCTTAATCTCAAAAGTACTAGAAGGTACAGAAGAATTCCACACTGCAAAATCGTAGGGCAACTATTTTTAGTAAGGGAAGATAATTTAAGTGCATTATAAGGTCTAAAATAAAAAGTTTATAGCATACATTTATTCAGTCATGATTTCTAAAAATATAATGTCACAAGAAAACAGAAGAAACGCTTCGTCTTGTAGGGAAGGAAAATTTACTAATTAATACTTACATATAATAAAATATTTAAATGTCATTAAGGACATGTGAGTTTAGGAAAAAATCAGTTACAAAATTCCTTCTTTATGAGCAAGAAATAATTGCAGTAAAATGAGAGTATGTTACAATTTTAAATAAATTTGAAAAAAAGAAAACCCTAAGTAATACAGCATTATATTATTTAACATTGTAAATGTGTCTATAATGTTATATAAATATTGAATAAAAAATAAAGAATTATGATTGTAAATATGCATCTACACGGAATCGCATTTAATTCCCTAGAAATATGAAAAAATATCTGACTTTTTTCCATTTTCATCTTTTGGAAAATCAAACTGTGAATTCACCATAATAGCTATGTAATGCGGAAATTCAATTTTTCTAATATACTAAAAAAAAGGTTTGTTATATAGGACGTAATTTGTTATTATTGCATACATTCTAAATGTTATGTATTTACCTATTGTTTGGTTCAATACGTTTTACTTCTATACATCCATACTTATATTATGCACGATAAAAAAAAAACTTTATATTTTTTTTAAGGATTTAATAAACCAAAGGTGTTTTTTTTTTTTTCTTTTACGGGTCTGTTGTGCCAACATACAAATTACTACTTTTTTTTAATCTTTCGCACCATGATTAAAATCATGCTTTCTTACATTACATCCCATATTTAATTTTATACACATAAATTTTTGTTTTATTGAAACAAGCCAATTTCTATATAAAAACATAAGTTATTTGCTTAGAGTCCATCGCATTTAATCAAATGAATTTTATGTGATTAAATATTAATATATAAAAAAAACAGACAATATTCTCTTCTGGATCTTTTCCTGTTACGCTACATTATGGCATGTTTTGTGTTACACTTAACCATATAGCAAATATAGCTGAGTATAAATAAGTTTATACTCGGTTACTCTTTTCCCTTTATCCAATTAGATCCAAAAATTGCCGTATATATATCTACAATTTTCATGCCAAAACAACATATCAAATTTTATTTATCAAATTTGGCGAATGTTTGAGATATCGCGTTCACATTCATACAAACAATGTTTCGTTGATTATCATGGCGGCAAAAATAAAAATATGTTACACATTTTACGCATCTAATGATAGAAAAATATTTTAGAATTTTTTAGATATAGTTAGAAGTTTTTGAATTACATTTACATATGCCATGAAAGGACGAAATTTGCAATCTACCCTTTTTAATTTAAATATCATATGCCAAATCTCATTCATCAAGCTTTTTTTAGAATAATCGTGTTCAAAGATAGACAAAGTAGTTTAAATCTAAACTTTTTTTTTCCTCTTAAGGAAGTTTAAAACATGGAGATCCATCAATATCTCAGTGTCTGATTTTTGACAAAAGACTTTCAATGCTTCGCTTACAGAAATAAAGGTATTGTAAATATTGTGATGCCGATATTAAAATATTAAAATTCCAATGTTATATTCAAAAATCAACAAAAAATATTTAAAAATTAACTTGGGAGTAACAAAATAGATAAATAAAAGATAATGATTGGTCTTTAAAAGCTACCGTTTATTGGTGTAGGTGATTTCTTAGGATCTTTACAAATTTTTTAAGTAAAGTGTTTCATTTAAATTCCGTTTGGCATGCAGAGTTATAAATCTATTGAACTCTTTAGGTTTGATATCCAGTCCTTGATACAATTGTCAGGAGAAAAATCATTCTGTTACATCAGAAGCTCAATCATAATAAATGTTGGGCGTTCCCTCTGCACGTGTTAAAACATTTTATTCATGAGCAAAGAATCTATTGATTTGTGAAAAACCACCTGTCAGTCACTGTTATATTTTATCGCTTTGTTCCATAAATGGTAAAAAGTGAATAAAATTTTAATTGGATTTTCAATCAATTTCTGATAAGATTAAGAACTCGTTTTCTCCTATGATTGAGATACTTCATTATTATTATAAGGACAGTTATAGTCTTTTTTTTTCATTGGATTTAAACAATTAAATTTTGTAATAAAAATTATTTTAATTACTAAAAAATTGTTAATTTTTTTTAAAGAGTCGTTAAATAATCAGGATGTCTAAGTTAATAATGATCTGAAAGATTTAGAAAAAGAAAAATGATTTCAGTTGGAAAAATATACTAAATGATGTGAAGAATTATAGTTTTTATTGCTTGTGTCATTAAATATTATTTAAACATCAGCCTTGGAGTTAAGAAGGAATGTATGAACTTTTAAATGTAATAAACTCTAATAAAATAAGTGAAATCAAGCAAATATGTGGGAAAAAATTGGATTACCTTTAAAATTATGAAAAATTAAGCATTCATTTAGAACTATTATGTAAACTAAATTTACTTTTACAGTATATCCATTCTAATTATAAACAAAAAAAAATCTTTATCATAATAGCGATAGAAATATAGTTCCGACTCTAAAACATCTTATAACCACCTTACTATATATTAATAAGTTTCACACTATTAACCACCTCATTATATACAAAACGTAAGCAAATTTTCTTTATTCTGCTTAATCTATTGCTAAAAAATTAAGTTGTCTAAATTTTTACATAGTATCCCGGTTCTATCAATCATCTCTACTAATATTAAAATATTATAATATTCTACTAATGCGATTGTTAATGCATGTGTGTGCATTCGTTTAAGAACACTTGATACGAAATTTGATTCATATATCCTTTTCATGTGAAAATATGCACTATGGAGCAATTTTATTAAATGAAAATTAATCTAAATTTTGGGATTTTTTCAGCGATAACTTCCAAAAACATTATTAAATAGAAATAAATTTTACAATTTTTCAAAATTTAAGAAAAAAAAGTGTTTTTTTTAATGAAACCAGTTTGTCGTGTAAACAATCCTAATTTAGCAATTTTTTAAAGTATTTTTTCCCTCATTTTTAACAACAGATCACATTATTGAGCTGAAATTTAAACCATTTTCTTTAATTCGTTGAATATTTAATCGCGTGATTTCCTTCCATTGTTGAAAACTAATAAAGGAAGTGTTCTGTTTAATATCAGTGATGTTTACATGGCAAATAAAAAAGTGAAGTTACTGTACCGTTAAATTTAGAAGATAAACGATTTAGACATAATAGAGCTGTCATGGATATGGTGTCAGTTAGAAAAGTTCATATATACGATGAACAGAACCTATGTAAGACTAATAAAAAAACATGACTTTAATGTCTGGATATTTAATGGTATCATGGGCTTATATAATTGGACATCTTAACCAAATTAAATATAATTAATGACCTGGTGAATCAGATGTGGAAGGTGATTAGTTTTTTGATAAAATATTTTTTTATATTGTAGTAATTTAATAAAAATGAAATTCCCTTTTGTTTCTAAATCTAACTGATGAATGAAAACTTTAATGTTCGCCTCCTTCAACCAACTCGGAATATCGGTTATATTTAATTTTGTATAAATTATTTAGAAATTACTTCATAGCCATGATTCCGCCCAAATGTCTAACACTAAAACTGTGTTATTTTAATTGTCTGTTTTTTGTGTACATGAATCTTTATAATGAAGACCAGTTCCGTGGCTTCAGAATGTCATTAAAAGTCATTCATCATTCACTTTTTTGTTTATGCACAGATACACTGATGTAAACAGAATAGTTCTTCTTTAGCTTCCAGCAATGGAAAAAAATTGCACGATACAATATTTGATGAAATAATGAAAAAAGGCTTAAGTAACATATTATTGGAAATTACACACAAAAAAAACAGCTTTATAAAATTGAAAATTCTAGAAAAATTTGACCGATTATTAAATTGGTATTATTAAGAATATATTTTTAAATTTTTTAAATGGTGTAAAATTTATTATTATGCAATAACATTTTCAAAAGTAGTCGCCGAAAAACACCAAAATTTAGATTATTTTTAATTAATTGAAATTTAAAAATACATTTTAAACACATACTTCCATCCTACATCCTCCAAGGAAATGACAAATTCGGTATTCTCAGCTCAAACGGTATAACCTGTGGAGCGCCAACACATGCACAAACAAGCAGGCAGGCAGACAGATACACACATTCATCTTTATTATTAATAGATAGAGATAAATCAATTTTTGCCACGAGGAAATGAAATCCATTGGCTAGATGATCTTCTTAAAAGAAATGGTTTGAATGATTTAGTTGTATAAATTAGATATATTCAAAGTTTCATAACGCTGTCGGTTTTAATCTCAGAGTATTAAATTTAACAAGTCACAAATTTTAACTTAAAATAAAATATTTGATTTTCTTTTTTAAAAATGGAACCCTGTTATTGAAACCATAGGATTGTGTAAAAATTTAGTCTTGGAATTGTTTTTCTCAATAGGAAATTAAACAACAAAGGAATAATTCTTTGCAACATTTAAATCATTTTAAAATTAGAATATTATTCCAAGTACTAATTATTATGAAGCAATCTGAATCATTATTAGAATGAACAAAATGCAAATTTGTATTTACTTTACATAATAGTTATATGATTAAACTAATATTTTATAATTGAGTTCTGGTGGAGGCCTTATTTTAGGTATAATTATAAGAGAATAAAAATTTATTTCGTATGTTTACTTAATTTTAAGTTAGTCTCTTAGAAATAATTCATACATTCTTTCTTAACTCCTTACCAGATATTACAAATTATAATAAATGATAACTCATTCATTATCAATGGATGCATGTTAAAATATTTCTTAATTGACGGTTATTGAACATTATCTTAAAATTATTATTGCAGTGTATTTTTAACTACTTTTACAAGCCGTTCTTTATTACGAAAAGAAAAGACAGTACATATTTTAAAAAATGATTCAAGGGGATTAATTCCCCTTTCTGTGAAAAAGCTTTTAACATCAGAGATTAAAACAATAATTATAAAAATATGTGATGAAAGTGCCTTGAGAAAAGATGTAGCATTTCTATACATGCATACAATGATTAACGACTCTGCACTAAAAAGTATCAAAGTGCAAGACAACAGATTAAATTCTAAAATAGGTAAATATATTTCTTCCCATGTATAAGAAATATTTCAATGATGAACGTGGCCAATTGCTTCCTGTAAACATAAACATACACACTTAAACAACATTTGGTGGTTAAGTTTTTAAATTTTCAATGATGGAGGCTGCCAGTTACTTCCTGTAAACATACGCAGATCACTTAAACAATATTTGGTGGTTAAGTGTTCAAGTTTTGTATGATGTTTGGTGGAAAGCATCCATTATAATCAGGAAGGAGATTTTTGTGTTGATCATTGTTGAGTTCATTTCTTTTGCTTATGATCATTCATCAACTAAATGGATTAAATGTGCATTCAATACATAAAACAAAATTAATTATGTATCGAATTAAAAATTATTCTGTGCCTTTTGTTGTATGAATGTCTTTTAATTGTGCTTTTACAGAAAAAAAAATGCATTTTTAATTTAATTGTTTTTCTCGTTTATATTTTACCTAAATTCAAGATATTTTATAATTCAAAGTTTGTGATATCAAACAGCCCATTCTTCTATAATTGATATATTTTTCAAGAAATGAAAAATTAATTTGTTCCTTGCTTGTTTGTAAAATTTTGTTGCAAAATAGTCAATTTTCATATACATAATTGAATTGCATTAGCGTCTAATCGACGTTTTTAATCCTTATAAAATATGTGCCCATGAAAGAATCTGTTAGCAATTTCTTTTCAAACAAAAAATTTAAAAAGAACAATTTATGAAAATTACTTAATTATCTATATATAATTTTATTTATTAGATATTAAAAATACATTTTCCTAATTTTTCGTCTTATTTTCTAATTTCCCATTCAAAAAGCATTTTTCTAACATGTTCGTTGAAAATATAAAAAGTGTATAAGTTTCGTCGAACTTCTGTATTTAACACAGAATATGTTTCGGAATATGTTTCATAATTTACAAAACATTTCGGAGAATTATTCATTAAAAAATCTCTAGTGATAATAAAGAAAAAAGATGTTTTGTTTAAAACTGGAAATTTTTTTTTTGGAAATTTTTCAATTAAATTTTAATTGTAAGTATCATGAAAATTTCGAAAATGAATCTGAAGCATACTTCCTATAGAAACTTATTGAACACGGACAAATAATCCTCCTGAATAATGATAAAATAATAAATCTTCATCATCAACAACAACGAAAATAAAATCTAGAATGAAATATTTGTAACAACAATAATTATTTCTGTCTCATTGCAGCAGTAAAATATACTTAATAATAATAATAAAAAAAAAAAAACTTTATAAATTTCCAAAAATTGACAAAAAAATATATGGCAATTAAATGAGTATAATTAAAAATATATAAATATACATAACTTTTTAAATGATGGAAAATTTATTTTATGAACATAATATTTCATTTTATTGAAATTAATATATTGTAGGTGTTTATTATAGACAAGCGTCAAAATTCCATTTAATCTTAAATTAACATTTTATTTAAAATTTCAGAAATTTCTCATCAGCTTGCATATCTCCAAACTCCAAAATATTTTAAACCAAATATGGCAGTTCCGAGGAAGTCTTACGGGCTGTCCTGAAACACACTTGCGTATGTTCTTATTGGTGTAGATTTAGCAATTATTTTCCAAATATCAATTTTGATAACTGTAAAATAAATAAAAAATGTATTAACTATATTTATGAAATCTTTTTTTTTTTTCATTATTTTGAAAAAAATTTAACCATATTACAACAAAATAATTTCTGAAAGCATTTTCCTTCAACAATTATTAAATAACAATAATATCGCAACACACACAATTTACACATCTCCGCATGGTGATAAGTTGTTTCATTTTCATTTCATTATCACTTCAAAATTTCGTTTAATTTTAAATTATAAATATTCCAGTTAAAATTTCAGAAAAATCTCCTCAAGATGTACATTCCCTATCTCCACAGTATATCTCTACCATACTTGGAAGCTCTACGCTAAACAGTTGGTACGATAGTGAGCCAACACAACATATTTTTCATTGTTATTAGTACAAATTTAGCTTTTATTTTTTATTTTTTTATTTTCGTATTTAAGAAATCTTTTCATATTATTTAGAATAACATGACTATACTATTAAAAAAACTGTATTCGTGAAAACATTTTTCTTTAATAACTATATAATAACAATCACTCCGTGGCTAAAGAAGCGCCCATAATGCATTCTTTACACATCTTCACATTATAATAAGATGTTTCATTGTCATTTCATTATCCCAAACCATTAATTATAATGACTTCCTTGACAGGATAAGAAAAGGCACGTGTCATATCTTTGTTAGGCAGGTGTCGTAACTCACAAATCGGAATAATAAAGAAGAACCAGTGGGCTTGAAGAACAAAAACATTCTCCTAATTAAGGGATTTTACGTTGTTCTCCCGCGGGAGCATAGCCACAGGCACCATGGAAAGTCTTCAAGTATGAGATGGTAAAGTGAAGAAGCAATCTGGATCAAGGCTATTGTCAGTGACCACACCCTGTGCCTGTCTCAGGCTCATCGTGGCCTTAAACAATGCACATTCTTGGTCACAATTTGCATTCGTTGCGGGAGAGATGGGCGCGGATTTTTTCTTCATTTTGCATTTTGTTGCATTGTATTTTTTTTACCGGATTATTTTTGTTTCATTCATTTTACTGAAATTTACTCGAATAAAGTTGTGGAACCCGTTAGAAAAACAGATACACCTTTGTATCTGAGATTTGTATAAAAAGGTGTCCCTGCCACTGTCAGGACACACTGAGTATCCCACTCAAGCAATAATCATGCAGGTAAGATGTGTTTTAGATCCAGCTAGTTTTTGTATAAGACGTTTCAATATCTTGTGACGATCCAGCCTTTTGAAAATATCTTTCCTTTACTCTTTCCTTTTACTCTTAGAAAATCTTTCCACATATTCTTTAAATCCATGAGTAGATTAAATCACACTTATTCTTCTGAATTTAGGTGTTATAGCCAATAATATTTCAAACTTCTTAAATTTAAGTTTTTAAAACTTTCTATTCAAAAACGAATTGCTTCAGAAATGGTTTCCTAGAATTTTCTTTGTATTACCACCCTATATATCCCTACAAAATGATTTTTAAAATTAAATTCTCTAAGATTAGGGATTTCTAATTAGCATACATCTTTATAAATGAATCTAAAAATTAAAAATTTAGAATATTTCCAAAATAAATTACTACAGCTTAAAAATGTCCCTGCCTTTTCCTAGTACTAAATTCCCATCAAGTATCTACTTGTTAACTAAAAACACTTCGATTATGATAACACTTCCAGCTTTTGCACCTTAAAGATTTTTTCTCTCTTTTTCAAAGAGGATCAAATTCTAATTTCAAATATTTCTTTTTCGATGAAAATAAACCTTCCTGAGAACTAACTATACTTTACATTAGACTCAACAAAGATGCATTAAAATGCAGGTTCAAATTTAATTCTATATATATAAAATTTTCTATGATTTAAATTAGCATAATTTATCTTAAATCTTAATTTTTTAACCTTATAAATATAAAGAAAATATACATTTGAATCTACTTTTAAATAACTTCTATTATATGAATAACGCTAATCAGTGAAAAGTTATAATATTACTTTATTTTTTAACCTTTTACAGTGCCCTTTGCTTTTTATTAACTGCTAGACAAATTTTCATATTCTATGAAGAAGTTACGCATCAAATTACGTATTATCTTTTTACAGGTCCTCGTTCTTTTCGCTTTGATTGCCGCATCCCAAGCCGCCGTCCTTCTTGGAGGCGCAAGTGAACAGTACAGAAGCCAAGACGTAAGTAAAAATTTTCTGTTTTTTTCTTTCGTTATTAAACCAATCTGTTGTAAAATTGGGAGTCTTAAAAAGCATTAAATATTTTAAATTAAAAATAATTCTCTCCAAATAAATTTATTTTAGACAAATATTATATTAAGAACTTTAATTTATACATTTATGCTTTTCTAACCAAAATGTTAAGCGTTTAGCTACCAAAAGGTTTAACGTTTATCTACCAAAATGCTTAAAGTTTAATTTCCAAAACATTTAGGCTTTATTAGATTTTTTTTCTTACTCAAATATTATAAAAGTTAATGTTTCTTTTATCGATTGACATTAACAAGAAAGAACAATCATATCCAATGAGTTTATGTCTCTTACACTTCAGTGCTATTATATACTTATTAGAGTAGAGAAAATTAATTTTTTATTTATCTAGGGTCTTGGAAACTACGCTTTCGGTTACAACGAAGGTCACGGCACTGGAGCTTCTTTCCGAAGGGAATCCGGATCTAACGGAGTTGTTGCTGGATCTTACGGACTAACTGTTGCTGATGGCCGTCAAAGAATCGTCAACTACGTAGCTGATGCTGCTGGTTTCCGAGCTGATATCAAGACCAATGAGCCAGGAGTTGAACCCAAGGACCCAGCTCATACTGCCATCAACAAGGCTGCTGTCGCTATCACTGCTCCAGCTGTAGCCTATGCTGCTCCTGCACACTACGCAGCTCCTCTTGCTCCAGCTGCAGCCCTCCAGTATGCTGCTGGTGTCCCACACGCCGGTGCCTTCGCTTACAACACTGCCATAGGACATCATGGACTTGCTCACCATGGACTCGCTCACCATGGCTATTATTGGTAAAAAGATAATGTCTGACTTTCCAGGGACTATGTCATTAGGAATTCAATGTATGTGCCATGTTATTAAGGTGCTTTGACTTTGTTTGCTCAAGTGGTGTTACGCTTTTACAAATTGTGTAAAATTCTAGGGAAATAAATAAATTTTTATAAATGTTAAAAATATGTGCGTTTTTTTTTATTTTAATTTATTAGTAATTTTGCTTCAGAGAGCTTATGAAATCTCAAACTATTTTCACTAAATCTTGTGAGAAACGTTTAAGAATGAGTGCAATATTAAATTGATAAAATTACGAAATTCAGAATTTCATATTGACCACAGAGTAACATAAGACACATAATACAGTTTAAGGAGTAAATGTATAACTAGTTGTATTTATAGGATGTAGCATTAAATTCATTATTTCTAGAGTGTTTCATGTAAATGTTTCTCTTATTTCGTTATAGTAAAGGAAAGACAGAAAAATTTTAATATCTTTTTTATAAAAAAAATCTCTGAAAATTTCACGAAATAGAAAATTGTCAAGATATATTTGAAAATGTATTATTAGGAATAGATTCTTTTACTGTAAAAAGATTTTTACTTGTGAATTTAATATTAATAGAAACTTCAGATTCTTTTACTGTAATAATATAATTTTTATTGACTTCTTTTACGCTTTTGGTAATTTCAAACTATAAAAATTTCAACATGACAAAAAAAATCCACAAAATCTTAATTTATTCAAATGTATCTGCAGATTTTTGAAATGAGATTTGAAGGGATAAAAAGCTAGATGATAATATATGTTATTTTTCTTTTCTAAAATTATATTTTCCTTTAATTATATGATATATTACAATTAGTTAATAAACAATATAACTTGCAAAACGTTGGATATATGCAAAAATAATTATTATATAATTATTATGTAATGAAATTTTTAATAAAAGCCTCATAATTGGTTTATTTTAATGAAGAATATTTTTTAATTATTCTTCATTAAATGTCTCGAATAATTATTCTAAAATTATTAAGTATTGTACTAAATAAATGAAAAGAAAAAAACGGAATTAAGAAAATACTTAATGCAATGGTTACTTGACAAACTTACCGGATAAGAAATATATTTATCTCCTATTTTAATTTTAGTTTACTTTAGTTATATTAACATTCAATTATGAGACAATATGAACGCTATTTTAAAATGTGTTTTATAATTTTGAATCATGATTCGATGAAGATTAAATATATGAATTGTTAAATATATGAGTTAAAATATAAAAGGAAAGAGAAATTTCATTCATTTGACCATAAATATCAACGAGTTTCTTCTTGTTCAAATGTTTCGAATTTTTGGTAGCTTAGATTTTTTTTTAAGAGTGAAAAAAGAACGTCGAACATTTTCTTTTTATAAATTTAAATATCGTTTCTTACTGGTAAGGGTTTTTTTATTTTTAGCCTATTATTAATTTATTTTGTTTTATTATTCAGAAATTAATAAAACTACAAATAGAAATAACAGATATTTAAGACGCCATATTTGAATCGTAACAGATAATTTCATGAAACTTCAGTAAAGTATTTCTCAATTTTTAAAAATTTTTCAGGAAACTAAATATTTATTTTTCTGTATAGACTCATTCTTTTAATCCTCTTTACTTGGATAAAAATCAGGAAAATAATTAATATTAGCCAACTTTGGAGACCAGTTGAAGAGATTAATTATTTCTAAAATTTTTCAATCAAATATTTGTAGTAACTTCGTGTTAGTGGCCTCCTCTGCTAAATAACATTAAATTTCATATTTCCGAAATAATATAACTCATACGTAGAAGCCTTATATCATTGTATTCCTTATGTTATGTATTTCCTACAATTTTTGTCTAAACATTTATGAAACCGACTACATCACTGGCAGTATTGTTTAAAAATTGGCGAACTTTAGGAATTTATCATCTTTTATTGATTCTGAAATTAAACCTCAACTCTAAACACGATAAAAATTTTAAAATCTTATTAAAAAACCAATTACCTTTCAAGTAAAACCAGCTTAATATGGAACCATAAGACAAATCGTCATATCTTGATAATTAACAATGAAGCCAGAAAGAAATTTTAATGGCAATAATTTGTTTCATTTCATTTCAATGTGTTTCAGAATATTTTTCCAAATTTTTTTAATAATATAAAAATTATACAAGAAGCAAAATGATATCAGTGAAAAAATAATTTTTTTGAATTTCAAAAGGATATAAAAATTATTTTCGGAATTATCGTGGAGAAACGCAAAAGTTTTGACTGAATATTTAATTAATTATACTTTTAAATAAAAAATTTAAAGACCGCTGGAAAATCCATATTCTTATTTTCAAAAATATATGTTTCGAATTTGATAGCTGTAAGTCAATCGGCCTGGCCAGTAGATAGCTTATACACATGGAAACACATACATTCACCTTTATTATTAACAGAGATGTAAATGCCAGAGTTATTAAATAAACCCAAAACTTTCAACATTGTGATTAATAATACGATTAAATATTTGATGAAACAATGAAAATGATTCAAATTTCAGCTGAAAATGGAATTTATTTTTGAAAATTATGCAAAATGTATTTTCTTTTAATTTTTAGAAAAAAAATGCACAGTATTTGAATTCCTATAATTAAAAAGACAGTTTTTTAAATCTTAATATGATGAAAAATTTGTTCTTGGTTTATTATATTTTCAGATATTATCATCGAAAAACGTCAATAATTTTAATCGAATAAAATTAAAATTTTAAAAATATTGTTCCAAGATGCATATTCTCATCTTTCAAAAAGATATTGGAGTCATATTGTACCTCTGGATCTAAGAGTATAGCACTGGCACAAACACACACATACCGTCACACACATTTTCATCTTCATTATTAGTAGAGATTTTGAATCCTGTTTTCAAGTTTAAAATCTAAAAATACTGATATTTTTAATGCAATTGTAATTGAGAGAGATACTCACTTCTGTCTTTTAGTAAACTGAGAGTTGTCCGATACTCTAATCTTACTTATTATATAGCATTGTTCTATATAGCTTTTTAATATAGCATTATAATATAGATTTTCCAGTTATTCTGGATGCACAAACACTGATATACGAATTCATATATTTATGTATGAAACATCGGAAATATAACTTGATGACGATCTTTGAAAACTCGCAAAATTAACCAGTTATATTATTTTATAAAGCCATTAGCAAATGAATTGTTACGTTCCGTATTTAAACTTGCTTTGTAAAGTTAAATTTATTGACAAGCTTCTTAAGAAAATTTTGAAGTTTTGTATCAACAGTGAAATAACTAAAATTACTTGCTTTAATCTGAAACCCGCGGAAGAACTCACATACTCTCTAATAAAGTCATTAGTCCTCCTCCATCAAATAAATTCGAGAACTTCACACATGACTGGGATCGCAATGAATACTCACATTTTTGTTTTCAAAGTCCCGCACATGAGAATTTGTACTTCATAGAACTATCAGGAAAACTAAATATGCAATTCGGAAGACTTTTTTTTTCTATCTACTCGAACCAAATTTGACATAGAATTACAACTTTAGTTTTTGTTGCTTCTAATGACAAATGTTATAGATAAGCCCAATGACTTTAGAAATCAGAGATTTTAAGCCAAAGGGGCGTCTCTTGCTTTCTCAGTAGGGCCATCTAGGACCAAGAGTACGACCTAGCTACACACACGTCACGTCCGTTTTTACTGACCGAAGTCCATTCGTGCATTTCATTCACCGATCGTAATTTAAACCTCAATCAGAGAACGATTACCTCTGATCTAGTACCCCCACTGGTTTTAGTCTCGGGATAGAGGACTTTGGGACCACGACAGATTTATGCCTGCGCCAGCCACCATACACACGGGTAGTCTTCGCCTGGCGGGATTCGAACTGGCAACACAAAGGACGCGAATCTAACGCCTTACCAAGCAGTCTAGCCTGGCCCACATAACCCATATATCTTCAGTAATAAGATGAAATCTTGTATCAAATTTCGTTTTTCTATATCATTTCAGTTTTGAGATATCAGATTAAAAATCCTATAGATGTGCAGATCAACAAGAGGTCAACTTATTGGCATATTTTGTTTAAAATAAGCTTGATACGCTTCTACATTTTATATGCTAAATTTGTGATCCAAGTTCTGTCTATCTAGATCTTTATATTTTGCATCATATTTTTATTTACTTATTCGCTAGGTCTAAGAAAGGCATGAAAACTTCAAAGAAAATTTCATAACGATAAAAATATCAATTATATATTAAATTCCGTCCAACTAAAAGCGTGTTTCTATAATCGTGTTCATCAATAGATTAATAAAGATGCAGTTATTATCGCCATTTTTTTTCTGACTTGGCGAGATCTGATAAAGAGAGTACTCATCCAAAATGTCAAGTTCGAATTTTTCGACGATAAAAATACTTTCTTTTTGTCAATTTCGAATAAAATAAAGTAAAAATGGAATAAGAGTTCCATGCAAAAAACTGCTATGCTGTTACAAGAATATAAAGCCCACTTACATATTAAACAGTACGAATCATAGATGAATTATATCCAACAAATGAAACATGGCTGACCATTGCTTTATTTTCTGAAAAAATAAAGACAGAAACTACCAGCCCTAACGTGTTTTCTGCCTTGTCATTGATATTAAGGTGACAGCAAAAGATCTCATTAGTGTAGAATTTGATGCGAGTAGAACCCGTCTATATTTATTTTATATTTTCTTATTTTAGAAAGTTGTTCACTATGTGAATCGTCTATGATTCACACTACTATGCAATTAGACATTTTCTTCTCTACTACAATTAAAACCCACCAAAGAAGTAAGCATCTTATTGGACAGTGGTACGAATTACAGACTTGAATCACGGTTTTGAACGTGTAAGAATGAAGATAGGAATCCAAATGATGGATAACAAAAGGAGCGGTGGTGTAAAATGCGTTATTTGTACCTTAATTTCAGCATTTTTTCATAAATTGTGTTATATTTTAAAGTGGTTGTTTCAAAAAAGGTGCTCACATCTTCCTTAAATCACTCTATTTCAAATTCTAAAAATATTCAGTGTCTCTATCAGTTGTCTATCTGGAAAGAGGAGGTGAAATTTCTGAACATACCATAGGTTCTTGTGAAATAATCCTATGTTTTTCGCTCAATATAAGCCAATAATAGTGAGACAAATAACAAGGTGATTCAATATCAGTGTATAAAAACAAAAGATGGGGATGCTTTAAGGCAGCGATTTTCAACCTGTGGGGCGCGCCCCCCTAGGGGGCGCGGAGGCGCGAGAATATCCAAGAGAAAATATTATTTTAAAAAATTGATTAACTGACTGAAAGGAAAGCACACATACACATAGTAAACAAAATACATTTCGACATATTTAATAACTTATTAAAGTAAAACAACTTACTAAATCAAAACTTAATAAAAACATACTAAATTAAAAACAAATTTAATAATTATTAGTGTCTTTCTTGGGCCTGTCTTGCAAAGCAAAGTTTTTCGTAGGAAGGCTTAGTATTTGAAATAGCCACTCTCAATTTTGTTTCTATATTTTGTCTTCAAAGAAGCCACAACAGAAAATCCAGTTTCACAAAAGTTGGATGTTGAAAATGGTAAAAGAATGTCAAATGCCCTTGTATTTTGTGCAGAAAAATCATCCTTACCCAAAATTCAAATAACGATTTATTACTAAATTGTCTTTTAGTTTCGCCACTTATCGTGAAGTCTATGAATTTTTCTTCTTCATCAATTGAGAGTCCTTCGGGAGTCTTATGAAATGGATCGCTAACCCACTCGTAACTTGCTATCAGTTTCTCGTCAGCAAGAAAATACTTTTTAAAATTCTTTACCAGCATGGCTAAAAGATTTTCAATGGTTACAAAACAACTTTCACAAGTTCTTCTTCAGCCTTGTAAGTTTTAGTACAATCATCCACATTTGCAAATATTGTTAGGTTTTTTGCTTTAAATTTCTGCTCCACAATTCCAATTTTCTACAAAAAGCATTAACTTTATCACTCGTATCCAACATACATATGTGTATTTTCTCCTTGGTGTTGAAGATTCAAGTTATTTAATTTCTCGAATATGTCGACCAAGTGCCTCAATTTCATCACAAATAAACCATCGCGAAAATTCTCGGCCCCCGGTCTGTTTTCTTCTGCTATGAAATTGGCGATTTCTTCTCTTTATTCATAAACACGTTGCAAAAATTTCCCACGTAATGACCATCTTGCCTCGCAGTAAAATAGTAATGCTGAATGTACTGAAACCTATGTCTTTACAAAGAGCGGAAAAGATTCTCGATTTCAGGGGTCTCATTTTTATATAATTTACTACGGTTACAACCGTAGTTAACACAATATTCAGACCAGGACTCATTACTTTCGAAGCCAACGCTTCTCTGTGTCACGCAACTTCAAGAAAAGCTGATACTGTACATCTTCGGCTATATCGCCAATTCGACGAGCAGCAGTATCATTTGAAAGAGGTATGGACTGCAATTGTTTTGAAAAATTATCTCCAAACAATCTACAATGCTGTTTCTACAATCTCAATTGCTGCTGGCAAAATAAGCTCTTCACCAATGGTGTGAGGTTTTTTTACATTTGGCTATTTTATATGAACTTTGTAAGATGCAATTAAAGCTTTTTTATTCACAGACAAAGTTTCTTTAAAATGATTTTTGTTTTTTATTGATTTTAATTTTAATTCGAAGAATTCTCTGGGTTTGTTGGCGTACTCACTATGAAGCGTTTTCAAATGTCGTTTAAGTTTATTAGGTTTCATGCTGTCTGCGGCCAACATTTTTGAGCAAATGATACACAGGGGCCTTTCTTCTTCATTTACTTCAATACTGCTAAACCCAAAATTTAAGTATTCTTGAGAATATTTTCTTGATTTTATTTTCGGAACCACGCTCGTCTGTGTACTTGTTAATGCTTGACTATCGTCTAATGCTTTCTTACTTCCGCTTAAAAATTTATCCATGGGTCTGCATAAATCTACTGCCATGAATATTTAATATGGTGAATTGCAATTAACACGAAAACATATATAACATACACATTTACTATAGATTCGATAGCGATAAAAGTATCGACTCGAATGAGACTGGCTGGAATTGAAACTTGCGTTATCGTACATTTTCATTCTTAATATGAGAAAACATTTGCTCCGCGCATGCTCGAGAAGGCATAGGTCGTGTGGATTCCCTTCCACAAGCATTGCTTATTTTTTTCACTTTTATTTAGTCATGCTTTTATTTTATTTCTTTTATTACTCGAAAAAATGTATTCCCAGTTTCTAAATTTAGTTCACCCCGTCTAGGTTAACTTTCATTGACGAATTTTTTTACTTTCATATTCTTTTAATGTTATCTCCCTGTTAGGCTTTCATTTCAAATATAATATTTAAATTTTCCCCGCTTTCATTCGCTTCATCTGTTTACCGCTTGCTTGTCCAAAATGCAAGATGTGGTTTCTCGCCAAAGGTGGCTCACTTTTACTCTTGTTTTGGCAGTTAGTTAAAAATAATTTAAAAACAGAATCCAAAATACTCAATATACATTATTGTTGTATACGTTTTATTCTAAGCGGAGGGCGCGATGAAAATTATGATTGAAAACTGGGCCGCAAATACTGAAAGGTTGAGAAACGCTGCTTTAAGGATTTGGGCCATTAAAAGTCTTCGGAGTGTGGAGAGTGATTACAATTGTAACAATTGCAGCCGATATTATTGAGAATGGCGACAACTGCCAAATGTCGGGGTTTCATGCCTATCTTTGCTTTATTTATGATGTATGAAGAAGATTTTCGA
The DNA here is from genome assembly GCF_947563725.1 of Argiope bruennichi. NCBI lineage: Eukaryota > Metazoa > Arthropoda > Arachnida > Araneae > Araneidae > Argiope > Argiope bruennichi. The sequence goes on along the minus strand of NC_079153.1, from coordinate 66,213,535 downwards.
TAAACTCGTCTTCTAAGGCCTAAAAGCAGATGGTCATATCAACTTCAGTTGGTGGCATGAACTCGGTTAATAAAATATGTTTATTCTATTTTTTAACTACCTGCGATTGATAAGATGATGATGGAAATCCGTGGATTCTTTCTTGTACAATCGACGAACTCATGAGGATCTGAGTGTTGCAATCCATGAAAGTCCTAAACAAGTGTTTCTAACAATTAAGATCTCTTCTTTTAAGTATCTGACATTTTGCATATGATCAAAAGAAATCTTCTTGAAATAGGCATTTACTAAAAGATGACCTGCAGATTTTGCCCGAATGATGGAATTTTTATACCTTTAGTATGTGCTGAGTAAAATCTTACTAACTGTGTAAAATCTACTGGAGTGTGTTGACAAATTCTTGGAACGTTGTTGCACAGGTGTTACAGCGGTGTTCTTTATGCAACATGCAATTACAATATTTAGGGAGGATCTTTGTTAATGAGGATTGAAAATGAATGTGAATTTAGAATGCATTCATTCGAATCCACAAAGATTTTATTTTGTAAACAGGTAACTTGTCGTAATTGCGAGTATTTAAGAAATCTAATATTTAAATAAATTGGGAATCATTTTAACTATACATGAGGCTTTCTTTCACATATTTTTAATCTCTTGCTCATAACTGCCAGACACATGATGAATTGCGAAGAAAATGGGTAAATTCGGATTTTATAAAGAAGATATATGATATTTCATTCTATTTATGCAGACATTTTGGACTTATTAATTAGTTATTAATCATTCATGAAATTACAATTCATTCATTCATAACATCACCACTATCCTTTATTAAAAGAGCTATGCTGATTTTTTTTTCTAGATTTATGCAAGAGAGTTTTAAACTGATGGTATCTTTAGCCACCTTAACATATAATTATCTATATCAAAACCTTTCAATAAAGAGACCTGATTTTAAAATATATCTTATACCATACAAAATCTTTGAAAAAATTCGAGATTATTTCTTACCTTCTCTTGCCATTTATAAAAGAGACATTTTTTTAAAAAAAATTCCTTTCAGCTAAATTTAATTTTTATCAAACTTTATCAGCTATTTTTTAAATTTTTAATAATATGGTTAAATTTATAAGTGCTTGATGTATATAATAATTAGTTTATTAAATTTTATAAAAACTTTTAAAGGCCAAGGGGACAAAATCTTCTTAAGAAAAAAATGCTCACATTAATATTGGATTTTTTTGTACTCTAATGAATTAATAATTTGTAATAATTTCCTAAATAAAAGTATCTTTCCATATACTTCTCCAAAAGATTTTAAATCGTTTGGTATCAAATGTCACTCCATAGTTCAGGTGTGAAAATTTAAAGAGAGGGATGCCTTGGGATGCATTTGCATGAAGAGAGGGATGCATTTTGGACATCGTGATTCGGAAGTACAATGCCCATCCCAATATAACCCTAGCTTTCATTCAAAATTTGACAATGATCCACAAAAAGATCTATCTAATAAGCATTCGTCTTAGAAACTGAATGACGATTTCTTCATGTTTATTTTATTATCTTAAAAATTATGAACTTGCTATAAATGGCTTCTCTTGAAATAATTAGCTCTGCAAAAAATCTGTTTGAATTAAACTAATCAATTTTTTTAAAAAAATTCCTTTCAGCTAAATTTAATTTTTATCAAACTTTATCAGCTATTTTTTAAATTTTTAATAATATGGTTAAATTTATGATAAGTGCTTGATGTATATAATAATTAGTTTATTAAATTTTATAAAAACTTTTAAAGGCCAAGGGGACAAAATCTTCTTAAGAAAAAAATGCTCACATTAATATTGGATTTTTTTGTACTCTAATGAATTAATAATTTGTAATAATTTCCTAAATAAAAGTATCTTCCCATATACTTCTCCAAAAGATTTTAAATCGTTTGGTATCAAATGTCACTCCGTAGTTCAGGTGTGAAAATTTAAAGAGAGGGATGCCTTGGGATGCATTTGCATGAAGAGAGGGATGCATTTTGGACATCGTGATTCGGAAGTACAATGCCCATCCCAATATAACCCTAGCTTTCATTCAAAATTTGACAATGATCCACAAAAAGATCTATCTAATAAGCATTCGTCTTAGAAACTGAATGACGATTTCTTCATGTTTATTTTATTATCTTAAAAATTATGAACTTGCTATAAATGGCTTCTCTTGAAATAATTAGCTCTGCAAAAAATCTGTTTGAATTAAACTAATTTCGGTTACTCTTGAAAAACAATTAGCAAACAATTTTTTTTTTGTTCATAAGCAATCATTTATCATAACTAGAGTGTGAGAATTTTGGGGTTTGTGTATGATAATTTCAAATTATCAAATAATGTAAAATAAAAATATAGAAAATGCAACTTTTTTATCGTTTATGGTGAAGTTGAAAAATACGAAATACAAAAATTAACAAAACCTATTTGGGAACATTTTATTATGAAAACCACTTGAAAAAAATTATTTTGTATGAAAGTTAATTCGAAAGAAAATAAAGGTATCTTATTGTAAAAAAATAAATACATTTATAATTATTTATGATTTCAGACATTAAATAAATTTAAATGTGGAATTCTTAATGGGTTCTTTTGAAATCCTTGTTATTTTTATAATAAAACCGAAAACAGATAAACAAATGCATTAAAATAATTATATATCCAAGCATTTACCTTTCCAGAACTAGTAATTGCTACAGATATATGAAGATATGAAATAATTATTAATAAATTTCAATGTTAAAGATAAATAGAAAACATATTGAAAGCAAAGTCCTAACATCGAAAAAAAAAGAACTTTCGAAATTATAATCTGGTGAATAAATTATACTGAATATGCATTAAATGTTTGTAAGGAAGTCTTCTGCAATTGAAATCTTTATCTGGGACTTTCCAAAACAAACTAATGTAAGCTCCTTTTTCTAGTGACAAATAAACTACAGAATTTCTACATTTCATGATACAGATAATTTCGCATTTAAATTATTTCTTCTGATTTAAAAATATAAATCTTATATGGATCTAAAGGTGAAAATATTATTGGTATTGTTTTAATATAAATAAAAATAAAAAAAATATATTTATTTTCCTCTGAATTATTAATAAATTTGTTATGAAGCTTTCCTTTAATAGCTTGTAATCTTTTGGATTTGTTTTTTGAAAGCTTTATTCGTAAGCATATATAGATTCTGCTTCTGATTATCTTTAATTTATTTCAATTTTTCTGATAAATTGAAAGATTCATCCTTTAAAGATAGGCCAAAAGATTCAGTAATATATCACCATTTCTCTTACATGAATTTCAAGTATCAGAAAATTCAATAATGAGTTTAAATATTTAAAATAAATAATGTACTTATAGATGAAAAATTAATAGACAAGCTTTTATAAAAATAAAATTTATTAAAAATCTAAGGATTAGAACAGGCTGTAAGTTTTTTAAATATCTTCAATTTCAAGTACATGGCACCGAAGCCCCAATTCTGCAACAAAGTGAAAGATGTTGCTTCAGAATCCGATGATAAATCCTGTATTCATATATTATTTAATTTTTGTAACCATTTGGTTGATGTTTACGTTTACCAGAGAAAATGTCCAAGACCATGGTGTCCAACATGAGTGCTGTAACTGTAACCTCCCAAAGGAGAACCAGCTGCAACATGGACAGTAGATGCTGGGACGGCATAAGCCAAAGGTGCGGCGAAAGCTGGAGTGGCATAAGCTACAGCTGGAGCAGCAATGACGGCAGCCTTGTTGATGGCAGTGTTGGCTGGGTCTTTAGGTTCGACTCCAGGCTCATTGGTCTTGATGTCAGCACGGAAACCAGCAGCATCAGCTACGTAGTTGACAACTCTCTGTCGTCCATCAGCAACAGCTAATCCATAGGATCCAGCAACTACTCCATTGGAACCGGCTTCTTTACGGAAAGTAGCTCCAGTTGCATGACCTTCATCGTATCCGAAGGCATAGTTTCCAAGGTTCTGAAAGTAAACGCAATTAATTGTTAAAAAGTTGTACAGAGAAATATGAACTTAAAATGAACAATCTAATTTTCAATTGATTTTATTACTCGATGAAAATATTAACTTTTTATTATTTATAGTCGTTTGATCACAACATCCATGAGGAGATTTAAGTTTATGATGCTTTCACATATTTATTATTAATGCTTCAGTTTTATTTAATTAAATTTTGTGCTTGAAAAGGAATAATGAATTGAAATCAATTGATTGTTATTCTACTTCATTCCTTAATTCCATCAAGAATGGAAATATATAAGAAACCTTATATTTCTAATCAAGATTTCAAAATTCATTATTAATGTGTCTAATCGAGTAATAAAATTTAAAATGTGGTTTAGATTGAAAATAATTTAACGAATCTTCCGTTTTTAGAACTAATGGATTATACAATGGTCAATATTAAAAAAAACGTATTTATAAAATTAAATTTCAATTTTGAAGAAACTATTGTTTCTTCCTCAATATGTTTAGCCGAAGTTCCAAAAAAGTTTTTTAATGTCATCGTTAATAGAAGCTAAAATGTAAATTAATAATTTCGTAACTACTTACATCTTGGGTTCTGTACTGAGTACTAGCTCCAGTTCCCAGAAGGACAGCGGCCTGAGAGGCGGCGATCAAAGCGAACAGGATGAGGACCTAAAATATTCCAGGGATTTCAATTTTTTCAAACATCATGCAATATATTAATATTTTACACCTTTTCATTATCTTTGCTGTAATAAGGAATGCATTTGAAGGATTGTTTACAGCTGGAATTTTTTTTATTTTATATAAAACTATTCAGATGCCTTATTAAATCGTTGCAGGTTATAAATGTATTGATTTTATATGCTTTCATTTCATTAAATATGAAAAGTAACTTCATAAATGAGAGTTTTTTTTTAAGTTTATTAAATTTATTGGGATAATTCAGTTAAATATATAGAATGATTTTTAATTCTAAAGTAGAAACCTGCTGCTACAAGAATAAAAAAAATATTAAGGCGTATCATTGTACGACAATTGAAATTAAAAATTTAAAGTTAAAAGATGCATGTTAATTTTAACATCTGTTTCAATTACCAATTTCATTAATTAATAAAAAGGAATTTTGTATAAAAAACTGAAACTGATACGTTAAACTAAAAGAATTTGACCACTGATATGTTAAATTAAAAGAGTTTAAGATATAAATATTTTGTGAAAGTAAATTTTTATTGCCTATGAATTTTAGAAAGCATTTTATTCACATTATTGTAGCAAACTACTCGAAACAGGAAGTTACTAAGTAAATCATTTTACTAAAAGAAATAGTCGCAAACTAAAGCAAGTATGTACTATGAAAAAGAAATATTATCACCAACAGTTTTTTAAGATATAGCAGCAAAGTGTTATAACATCCCATTTAAAACTGTGAGACGACGGATTTCTTTTTTCATTCAAAGTAAACTAATCTAATATTGAGCAGAACTATTGATAAGATGGTACTGAAAAAAAGTTATTGAGAAAGCAGTTTTGAAAGTTTATCGTAGTATTGAAAAGTTGAATAATAGACCTATATCTATATATAGTTTTATATCTATATATAGAACTATATCGAAATTTAAACTCCATGAAAAATATCTATTACATAATAGAAGTAAAATAATAGGATTGTATAACTCTTACCTTCATGTTGTAAGTTGCTGGATTGCCTGAGATAATCCGAGTGCCGATTGCAGCAATCGGCTCTGATTTTATACTCACGAAATCCCATTTTTTTACTCCTGGAATTGATCAAGAATTTATGCTAAAACAGGCGAAAACGGGAAATTTTGTTTATATTTTTATTTATAATTTTTTTTTCTATAAGTGTGAACAACTGGTGACATTCGTTAGAAAGGCGTGTCCGATTCCAACCTTGATCCAGATTTTGATTATATTCCTGTTTTACTTCCTACCTCGCGTCTTTGCGCATCAAATTGACATCCTGATTTGCATTTCCTCATACGTAAAGTATCTGTAAGATGATTGCGATTACATCTTGTTACACTATTAAGATAGGCGTTTTTTCTGGATTCATTTGTAACCTTGGGTGGGATTTTTAAAACTTGTTTATTTTATAAATTTAATTTGAAATCTTTAGAGTGATTCATTCAATTCATTTTAAAAAAAGATTAATGAATTTCAAAGAGTATAGGCACGGTAATAAGATTTGATTAATTTTGTATAATCATTTTTAAAGCAGTGAATAGTAAATTTTGATCTGAAGTAAATAGAAATTTATAACCTCTGAAACGATCTTTAATTTTTTAAATTATTGTTCATTTTTCATAATTTTTTTAAAATTCTATTATAACCATTGATAATAAAAAAAAGAAGACAAATGCACATATTATTGATATAATCTCAAAAATTAAATTAAATAAAACGTTAGGATTTTATTTTATAGCATTGTATTTCAATACCAAAAAAGTATTAAATATGCTTTTTAATAAGAAATATTTTATACATTCCCATCTTTCTTTTTTTAATTTTCGTTTTGAATATCTTGATGATTTTTTCAACAATTTAAGAAAAGTTTATTAGAAAGCTATTTTATTTAATGCGTCTTCCAATAAAATATAGCTTCACATATTTTCTATAAATATTATTATTATTTTTTATATTGATTTACCTTCTCATTAAGAACAACTTATTTTACTTTTACAATTTGTAAGAATTAATTTCATTTTAAATATGACATTTTTGGAAGAAATTAGTCTTTTTTTGAGTCAATATTATTAAAATGTTTTTTTATTACTTTAAAAATTTTTTATATAAAATCTTGATTGATTTCTGAAGTCAAACTTAAAAAAATGTATTATGAATAATTTTTAAATTTTTCACACTTAATATTAAGATTTTAAATAATAATTTTATTTCATATACCACTTTAAAATATTAAAACTTTAATTAAACAAAAATGTAAACATGGAAATGCTAAAGAACTTCATTTCTTACTCGTCTAAAGATGCTGAGTAGAATCCAAGATCTAAACCATTTAGCATGAATTATGTAAAGTTCTGAAGTATGAATCGCAACCATCTGATTTATCATAATTTTAAATCAGAATATATAAGAAACTTAAATAAGATTATATAAAAATTTTAAAAATAGATAAGAATTTTAAATCAGAGTCTATAAAAAGTTTAAATTAGAAAAAATAGAATTTTAAGTCAAAATAAATAAAAATTTTAAATCAGAATTTATAAAATATTTAAATTAGAATATATAAAAAGTTTAAGTTATAATAAATAAGAAGATTAAATTAGGATATATATTTAAATATAACTTTTGAGGAATATTTTTAACTGTTAATATTTTTTTAAATCCATGAAACTATTCTGAGATAAATCCAACACAAAGTCTACCGTAACCATTACAGTTAATAGACTCTTTACTACACATAACATGTAAATAAGCAAGTCCCTTTATTAAAAATTAAAATGTTATTCATAATATATAAATGTTAAAAATATTCAAAGTAGCACTATAGTAGTGTCTAGTAAAATGCTATAATCAATGAAAGTTTGGCCTTTGTATTGGAATAAAATTCCTGTAATGAATTAAGTAACTGAAGATTACAAAATGTTACGATAATAAAAGCGGAAAAACTTACATTAATCATAGCATCCTGTTTACTAAAAACTGTAACCGTGCCGTATCCTTTTTGAGTGGAGATCATTCTGAAGTGTTTAAATTTGATTGCCATCTAATAGAATTAAGATGAGTGAAGTCTTCTGAACTGCGGTCGCCTTATTTCAAATATATTTGTTTCAGATAAATCTTTTCAATCCTGATTCTCAGCTGAAACTTTTAGCATCAAAACGTTATCAATTACAAATACTAAGACCACTCTATGATGAGGATTCTGATCGTGCAGTACTTTCTTTTATCTGTATTAATCGGAGTGATCATTAGGATGATGTACTGGAAATGAATTTACATTCTTTAAGACAACTCATTTCTTGATATTTCATATTCACTGAACCTTAATGTGATTGATTGGGAGTTAATATTGATTTTTTTTCTCTTTTTGTTGCTGGATGTATGAAAAATTGCGAAATTTCCTGCTATGAATAAATATTTTGTCTTGCTTTGGTATCACGATCATTAATTCATACAATATTATTCACTTTTTTATGATCTAAAGAGCATACATTAATGTATTGTCTATTAACTAGTGAAACATAAGATTACGAAAATTTACCGACGTAGAAAATATGCATAATGTTACTGTTTCTTATGGCACTTGCCCTGGACAAGCCCGCTGTTCGAAGACAGACGATTTAAGCCTGAGGGGGAGCGCCTCTTGTTTCTATAGTAGCGTCATCTAGAGGACCAAGAGAACGACTTAGCTACATACACGTCACAACCCTTTTTACGGGGCGGACTTCATTCAGGCATTTTAATTACTCAACCACAGATCGTAATTTAGACCTGAATCAGAGAACGATCACCCCTGATCCAGTACCCCCAGTGGTATTACTCTCGACATGGAGGACTTTGTGACCACGACAGATTTAACGCGCGTCAGCCACCAAGCACGCGGGGAATTTTCGGCTGGCGGGGTTCGAACTCGCAACCTAAGGGACGCGAATCTGACGCTTTACCAACCAGGCTATCCCGGCCTAAAAGAAGACAGACCTAAATATGACCGGCCTAAAATATGCATATAAAAATGTGAATGATGTTAGAAATTTGATTGTATTATTTTATGAATGAATATATTCATGGATAGACGTTTTTGTAATTAATTATACATTTAGAAAATATTCAGTGGTGTGTTTAATAATCAACCTATTCTAATATCCCTCCCTCACTTATTGTCTTTCAGTTTTAGTGGCTTGATATATATTCATCAATCCAATGACATTTACTAACACAAGTTAGTAAGTCAATACGATTGTCGGCTTATTTTTTGCTCCTTTTTCTTGCTTATAATATTGATAAATCTCATTTTCTGTTGTTAAATTATAATGCTCGAGAAAACTCTTTTTTTGAATTTGCTTATTTTGACACATTTTGTGAATTTTAATGTTATATTGGGATTTCTGGCAATAGTGCTACAACTTAAACCCAGTTTTAAAAAATATTATTTTTTAGTGGAAAAAAACTGAATTATCAATTTTTTCTAATGATCATTATTATTTATTTCAATCATTTTTAATGATCATTTTCAAATGGATCTTTGAAAATTAGGACTCCAATCAACGTAGTAAGTGTAAGATCAATTTTTATCGTATTATAAATGGTATGCATAAAATTTTAAGCTCACAGTTTTAATGTATTAAAATATCATCCGAGGAAAAATTTATTTTCATTTTTATGTATTTTATGCGGATTTATATTTCAACTGATGAAATCAAAAAATAAATTAATATAGGTTTTACGACATATTGGTCCTTTCACATTGCTTAAAATTTCACTACTTTATTATAACCCGATAGTTGTAGATAAAAATGTAATATCAAAAAATTATTCCCATCCTAAAGATCTCACTTTACAGTAATGAATAACAACAAGAATTTCGAGTTTTATCCAGTCAAAGTTTGCATTTGATTTAATTTTTAAACATATGGCAAATATTTTATTTTTAATAGACAGCAGAAAATTTTAAGTTTTCATATAAATACATAGAATTTCTCTTTCTATATGTGTATGTCTATTAGGGGATATATATAAACATCGGTAAAATCATTTTAAGCCCTTTAAATTCAAAACGGTTTCTTCTATAATCAGGAAAATAACATGAAGATATAATACAGCAATTATGTTTGATTTAGTGAGACAGGTTACAGGGCCCCTAGCAGCGAAATAAAGAATTTGCGAAAAATAACTCAAAAAATAAAAGATCGGCCAAAACATCCAATTAGCAAAATGTACGCAATAAAAATAATAAAAGTCTAGAAAAGATTCCATAGAAATATACAGGGTGTTTATAAAGTCTCGGACCCATTTTGATGTTTAATAACTCATAAAATAATAAAGATATAAACACACTTATGGCATTTATTGATGGAATAACTCATATATTTTCCTTTTCAGGTTTGAATATTTTTACTTTTGTAAATATCGTCTGCGCGTGTGGTTAATTTCAGATAATTTCATTTTCCAGTCTAAATATCTGTACTTTTCTAAATATTGTCTGCTTATTAATTGCATTTTTCTCTCTTTTGTTTTTGGCACCTATTGCAATGTTATGTTTACTTTTTATGTGTTTGTTCTATGTAGTACTTTTGTATGTGATGTTTTATTCGAGCGGATATTAAGGAGAATGCGTACACCACAAGAGAAAGCACAGATTTTATGGTGGTTCATAGAAATGAAATCGATAGTGCAAGCACAGAGAAATTTCAGAAGAATTTAACAAAAAGATCCTCCATCCAAAAACAGCATCTTGAGGTGGAAAAAGAATTTTCTAGAAATTGGAAGTATCGAAGATAAGAAACGTTTCAGACGTCCTTGCACAAGTGATTTTGATGTTGAGCGTGTCAGAGAGACATTTTTACATAATCCTAGAATATCTGTGAGATCAGCGGCAACAGAATTGGATATGCCAATTTCGACGGTGAACAAGGTTATTAAGAAAAAATTAAGACTGCATGCATACAAAGTTCAAATTGTTCAATTTTTGGAACCGAACGATAGGCCTAGGAGGATGGCCTTTGCAACAGATATGCTAAGGAGGATAGAAGATGCTGCTGATTTTCTGAAGAGCATAATGTTCTCCGATGAAGCATCCTTTCATGTTTCTGGCATTGTTAATCGCCATAATGTGCGCAAATGGCTCTGTGGATGCCGACATGCTTGTCGCTACCTGGCGTGAAATTGACTATCGACTTGATATTCTTCGTGCGACGAAGGGGGCACACGTGGAAGTTCATTGACAAGGGTCATGAAACTTTTTGAGTCTATTTAACCATTTTTGTTATTAATTTAAATCTATCTTTATTATTTTATGAGTTATTAAACATCAAAATGGGTCCGGGACTTTATAAACACCCTGTATATAGAATCGATGAAGATATTTTAAATTATGAACTTTTCGTGTTTTGAAAAAGGTTTCGCAATAAAAATATTCAATGTATTCTCCAATTCTATCATGCAGTTTTTCCTGGATTGATTATGCAGGAGGGAAATGAAATTTAAGCAACGGAAAAAAAAACACAAATAAAAAATAAATAAAAAGGAAAACGCATTGGGGGATTCAAATCTGATTTTTTGAGGGAATCTTTATCTAGAAAAACTTTCTGAGATCATGCATATAATTTGATGTTTAATGCAGAGATCAAATAACAAATATTTGGCAAATGATTTCATATTAAGTTTTATGTTTATTAAACTCAATTCCATTTAAATTAATTGATACAGATTTAAAGATTAAAAAACAAATTAATAAAATTTTTATGATTATCTATGGCACATTCTAATTTTTTTTAAATAGTTTATCCTTTCTATAATACATAATTCAAAACGAATTGATGATTGTTTTAATTTCCATGTCTAAATTATTTATCCCACAACTTTCTAGATTAGATTCTTATTATTAGATTTTTATTCATTTAAAAAAAATTATTCAAGAAGTTTTTATCTAATAAGGTATACAAAAAATACCAAAAAAAAAAAAAAATTCTATCAATGCTGATGTGGGTTTGTTGTTCATTCTTTCCAAATCATATTATATGAATTACATTGATTACTCAATAAAAGAAACATCCTAACATTTTGAAAGTATAATTGCTAAAATGGGTTATGTGTACAATAGATTTCATCCATTTCGTTTCGTTCTCAGCAAAGAAAATCTTCCATATACGATGCCATATATTTTGCATATAGTTGTCAAAACAGTAATAACTGAATATGCATAAAATTTAAACAAAAGATTCTTTAAAATCATCCAAAATTAATGTTGTGTTTTCAGTCGCATTACTCACTTTTAAGATTAATGGGTTTAAAATAAACTGATTTTTTTATCATGAACATCCATTCCAAAAACTATTACCAAATTTCATATATTTCGTTCTTAATTCTGAATAACGCACTTGAATCCTTTTCTTGCAAGAGAAAATTATATTCGTAGTCAATTAATTAAATTAATTCATAGAAAAAAAGAAATTCAGAAAATTAATTCGTAGTCAAAAGCAATAAGACTTCTCTTTTGAAAAAAAAAGTAAGAAGAAATATTTTATAAAAAATGTGAATTGTTATAATTCGGAATGCATATGAATAAAGAATTATATTTCCTACTAGAGTTAATAATTTAAGAAAAAATTATTTATTTGTCCTTAAATGGAAACTAAATAAGTTTCCATAATAAGAAACATCTCTAAATTCCTACTAAAATTACTTGAAATATCATAAAATAAAAATTTATTATAGTTTTGAATTTCATATATAGCATTTAATATTATTTTGACTATTTTATATTTCATTTATGAATCGACTAAAAAGAGTAAACCAATATTGTTCTTAACAAAAACTATCCATTTTGCGCTATGATGCAATACATTTATCAAAATAAGATAATAAAAGATAGATAATAAAATAAGATAATAAAATTTTTATTGTTCTGAGGTAAGATTTAAGCAATTGATATAATACAAAGCTCATTGAAAATTATTAAAAATATTTTGCACATATATCTACAAAGCAAAATAATAGTAAGGGAATGGGCGCGAGTAAACCATTTCTGAACTGTCCAAATTTCCAGGCATTCTAACTCTATCTGATTCTTTGCGTTGTCGCCTTTTTTCTGATGTCCTGATATTTGGCCTGTATCCGTTTTGGTCTGCAACATAGTCCACGATCGTAAATGTGCCATCACGATTCCTAACTCCATAAGAACCGACTTTCTTGCCACTTATGTCTCCTGTTTCACTGTGGAAAGATGGGCCGCCAGGGTTAGCATCATGATGACCGAACGCATAATTTCCACTGTTCTGTAAGAAATTATATTGTTAGCGTACAGTAAGCGACTATTTTTTAATTGAAAAAAAGCGTAACTTTTGTAATTTTTTCCGGTTTTGGTAAAATGCTGTTAGGGAAGTTGATAAAATAAAAAAAAATATATTATATATCATAAAATATGAAATATATATATTATAATTCTTTTTCACAATAAAATGTTAAGTAATGATTTAAATGAACAAAATTATATGCAATTGAATTATTGTTTAATTTTAGGAATACTTATAATATTAGAGATTTTTATAACATTGCACAATTAAGAATCTCTACTGCATAATAATAGAAACTATATCATACAAAATTGGAGTTCATTAATGAACAATATAACAAAAATATTATATTTATTATGTATATAATATATTACACTGTTTCAGTAGTGAGTTTCAGTTTTTGAGCGAAATTATCTTCTCTGACATCAACAAAATCTATCTGTAAACAAAAGTTGAAGAGTCAGAGAATAGGAGAGATTCTTTTTAAAAATAAATAGGAGAAAGATAATGAAATTTTTCTGCTGTAGGTAAACAAGGGAAAAAATAATGTCTAACATTTAATAAAATAGTTAAAGACTAAGAAAAAATTTCCAATAATGCCCAATAAAACAATAAATGTCCAAAAAATAATTTATAAGAAATCTTCAATTATAGATTTCAAAAATATAATTTGAAATCATATTTTTATGATAGTAAATTAGTAATCGCCTTAGTTAAATAACTAAGACGATAAGTTATTTAACTAAGTCTTCAAGCAAAGTATTTTAGTGATGTATATACTCTTTTTGAAAAAATCAGGAGCCATCATTACATTGTACAGAGACGCTTTCAAATTAAGAGTTAAGCATTTTAAAAGAATTTTTATAATTTATTTCGCTAATAAAAAAAAACAAATTATATTAAATTCGTCGCAAAAAGAAATATATTTTAGTCACAAAAAGTAAACAATTGTGAAGAAGAATATAAAACTTAAACAGATAAAGACATAAAACAGACTCCAGAATAAGCATCTTAATTGCTATATAAAATTAAAGTGTGTATTCTAAAAGTAAATTTATCCTTACATTAAAAAATATCAGATAATCAATTATATTCATGCATAGATTTAAATTTTTGGAAAAGAACATTTCAAAGAAATTCTTTAACATCAAATCATATAAATAAATCGCCATTAAGCTTCATAATGGTTTCCTAACACATTGTTTATTTCCTCTTCATGCTTTCAAAGTATTCTACATAATCAAACTTATTTTTCCATCATATTTCAACAATAATATTTAATAACTACGGAATATATTTGTAGATTCTCTCACTTAATTCGAATTTTTGAATAAACAATTTTCTGTTTTCCACAACTTTTATTTCCAAATACAAGTAACGAAGGGATTATATATATATATATATTTTAAGTTTTAAGAATAAAGGTGAAAATCTGAAGAAATAAAATCGCGAGAAAATTTATTAGAAAGACAGTGGATATTAGTGCTATCAAATTTTAAAACGCAGAAAAAAAATAAAAAAGTAATCTAAAGATAAAAAAAGGAGAATAAGTAAAATTAAGCGTTTGCATTAATAGAGATGGAAAATACCACAAGCTTTTTAAATCACTTTTCATGGCAACAGGCGGCAGCATGCTGCTTTGAAATAATTTCTTTATTTCCAATGGCATTATTTTTATGAATAAAATTATTAAAATTACAATAAGAAAATGTTTAAGTAAAAAAAAAAAAGATTGTACATGTGTAATATCAACTTTGAATAATTTATAAGTTTGGCAGATTACAAAATAATAAATAATTTTTTTTTGCTCTATTATTTTTAATTTTGTTATAAATTTGCTGCTGAATTACATAAGTTAGTAATTATGAAACTTCCTGCATGAAGAGTTAGCCGTATCATTATTGTTCAATTTATCCATTTTTGACCAATCGAAATTTGAATCAGCAGATTATAAGCAAGAATTCCAGTTGTTTTTATGTGTAGAAATATTTTTATACATATTGTTTGAGAATAAGAAATGTTATTCACTTTTTTATTAATTTATTGTATTTATTTTTAATTATTTCTTATATTTATTATTGCATTTATTTTTTTATTATTATTTTATTATATTCAAATGATTGGATGACAATCACTGATCCTCCCTATTAAATTGAATAATCTTGTTAATAAACTACAATTATATAAAAGGTTATATAAAAAATTTTCTCAACCTGATTATTCTGCAAAATTACGTTTTTCTTCTAAAACTAGTGTTCATTCTATAAGGTGTATTTGCTTTTATTTTTTATTTTATTTATTTATTTCGAAGGATCTTCAATTTTACATCTTTTAGCAATGACTTTAACTTTTTCTCCTGGTATTTGTTTTGTTCAATTATTTAATTACTTCAATTTTTTTTTATTTTACTATTTTTTTGACAACATATTAGGATATTTTTATCATATCAAAGATAGTCAAAAACTTTTAAATATTTGTTTCTAAATTTTCAGTTATTTTTTTTTAAATATAAACTTAAAACTTGTTGGAAAAAAAAAGAAAATTCAAAATTTCACACTTAAAATTTTCAGTTAAAAGTAGTAGGGAATATAAATTGGAAATTTGCATGAGATTCTAGAATTTTCTTACATCTTTTACATAATATGGCGATTCAACAGGCTTCCATGCTGGATGATATACGGTTGCACCATTAGCGACAACCGCCGTCAAAGCCAAAATAATCAGAGTCTGAAATATATATATATATAAAATATTATTAAATGTTATTTCGACATTTAAAAAAATACGAAACAGTTTATCTTCAAAACACCTGAAATATTAGATATCACATAAATTTCAGCTTATTTTTAATTATATATTTATTATTTTACTATTCAATTTTGTAAAAAAAAATTATTAGTACGAATGTTTAAAATATGTCTATACTCTATATGTATATACAATAATAAAAGAATGGGAAATTATTTTGATTTTTCAATAATCAAGTAAAAATTGACAGTGCGTGCGTTTAAAAAACATTTGTAGATTTTAGCTAGAATCTAGCAACTTCTATTAATACCTGTCAATAGAGGTAATTTGTCAGAACTTTATGTAACATGCATAAAAATAGATCGCAATCTATAAATAAATCTTACTTAATAATAAAAATCAAATAAAATGCAAAATAATGAAACACAGAGTCAAATATTGGAGTTTCCGCTCTTTTAAATTAAAAGCAAGTTCAACGGCATCATTTAATATTAAATTGCAATTTACCGAAAAACTTTTGAAAAAATAAAGATCATTTCTGGAATCGGAATTCCCCTCATAATTTGGAAATCGGATAAATTTATATATGTCTTTTCACTGGCTTTGTATTTTTCCTCTTCAAATAATATATCATTTATTCTGTTTAAATTGTTCGAATGATGACGTCATAGGCACATATCCTCGTTCCCAGACAAAGTGAGATGTCGAAAATCGTTTGCATCCAAGTCATGATTTCATTTAGTACTTAGTATTACAACGGAATCAAGTTCGTTATCACAGTTTCGGCGACAAGAGAGAAAAGCTTGCTTGTTTTAATAAGTAAACCGTATATAGGTAACAGTCATAGTTAGGTAATGACAAAAAGTTGAAGAACAAGAATAACCAATTTTTTTTTCAATTTATCGTCGTCTGATACTTCTCAATTATGTTACTAAATAATTTGCATCATAATTCGGCAATGACAATATCTTCTAAAAATAGCTACTAATTATTATTTGTAAAGGTCAAGATGAAAAAGCACTTTTATTTCCATAACTAAGTCGTGCGTAGTAAGGTAATGAAAAAATTTTGATTATTAGAGAAATCAGATTTGTTTCACAGTTTCAATATCGTGAGGCACATCTCACTGACGTTAGTAGAAAACCGATATTATAATAGGCAACGGCAACATCTTATAATAATAGCAACGCAGGATTATTTAGGAATGCCGGACATGAAAGGTCACATCATGCAAGTAACGTTTTGTAAAAAAAAAAAAAAAAAAAAAAAGGCCTTCTTTTGAAAAAAAAAAAAAATTTTTTTAATTAAATAAATCTGGCTGTGTCAAAATATTATCTGTTAGGATTGTTTGTTCGAGAAAACGCAATTAATATTTTGACCGTCTAATATCAGTCTTTTGACAGTCTAGTAATAGTGCTCGCGTATAATTTCGTATAATTTAAAAAAAATAAAACTTTCGTTCTTTTCCGTATCGTCCTATAAAAAATTCTTTTGAAGCCCTATCTACCGTAAAGATGATTAATGCCGTTTCGGTTGATGATTTATCTTTTGAAATGAAAGAATAATAAGAAACAATTTAAGAAAATTCAGCAAATAAAATTACATTTCATATAAGTCATGAAGCATTCAAAACTTTTTTTTTCTTATCCATAAAATATTTTTTGAGTTATTTTCTATGCGTTCAATTTTACAACTGTTCATTTTTCAGGAAATGATCTTATTTTTTATATCGGTTTTGCTCATAAAAATGACACTCATAAATAAAACGTTCATACATAGAGTACAGTGCACTTTACAATAATTTATCCTTATTCTGATTTCCCTCTAAAGTTAAAAATATAGATTTTTATCGATAGGAGCTGGAATATCGATTGAAATAGTTAGAATAAGACTTCAAATATTTCTGTTTAAATTATCTTAATATAATTGTGATTCTCTACATTTCAGTCCACAATCAAAATTTAGATTTTTTTAAGTGTCTACTGTATAGAAAATATAACACTTATAAAGTCACATCGAAACTTGTTAAGAAACTTTAAGGGCATTTATAAAATATTATTCTTTATGAAATTAAAAAATCAGTTATGAATCCATTGAAACTCTGAATACGATAATTTTACACTTGTCATAATATTATATCATAAATTAATGAAAATACATTTATTTCATAATTTCCGAAGTGATATCTTGATTTCTGAAAGCTGAAACTATTTATTTAAATCTTAAATTAAAACTTTTGAGCATTTTCTGATTAATTAATATTAATAATCAACAAAGAGTGAGTTTTTCATGATAATATTACTAATCAGGAAATGTCCGGCGAGTTTGTTAATAAAGAAATCTAAAAAAATTAACATTATGCATGGACAAGATACAATATATTTGCGAAAAAGAAGATACAAAAATGCTCTGAATATGATTCTTCTTTAAAATAACCAATGAAAAATTACATATATCTTTTTAAAAGATCGAAGAAAAATTTCCATACATTTTATAATTCTAATATGACATAAGAATATTACCAACGATAGCAGGCTTCAAAAGTTTTAAATTATTCATTCAAGTTAACTTAAATTAAATAATTTAATATTCTCAAATAATTTAACATTCTATAAGCCAATATTTTCAAGAATTGCTGTATAGATGTGCATATAGAGGATAAATGCTACTCTTTTCAAAATATTTAGAAAGAATAGATACAGAGGATAAAATTTAGACATTTCTTTATCAAAAATTCATTTTTAATTGAGATATTTTCACATGAAAAAGCCGGGTCCTCTTTTCAGAATTTTAAAATATGTACATTTACGGCAACGTTTATTTTGGAGAGTAATG
Organism: Argiope bruennichi; assembly: GCF_947563725.1. Classification (NCBI taxonomy): domain Eukaryota; kingdom Metazoa; phylum Arthropoda; class Arachnida; order Araneae; family Araneidae; genus Argiope; species Argiope bruennichi. The sequence continues at coordinate 66,194,935 of NC_079153.1, read as the reverse complement.
ATAGAATTAATTAATTTTCGAAATAAATTACTTTTTAATTCCATTTCCAATTTGGAACATCGAATTCATTCATATACGAAATATATTATTTAATATGCGAACGGTTATGGACACAAAATGCATATACGGATCAGAAGTAAGGATTAACTATAGCATAAAAATAATTTATAAGATATTTCTATACTGAAAACAGAATACAGAGTTTTTTGCGAAAAGCTATGAAAATGTTTACTTACCTTCATGATCGCAAAGCTGTCTCGAAGTGAATATACTAAGTCAAAACACGGAAAATGTAGGCAATGAGCCTTTTATAGGTACCTTTCATTAATTACATGTCAATGCACATTCAGCAGTTTGCGCAATAGTTCATCGTGTGCCCGTTAAATCCCCAAGGCAAAACAAATGCGGGGGTAACCAGAGAAACATCTCTTTGGTAGATTGTTTAGAAAATTCTACCATCTTCAAAACAATTCAAGGTTAATACGGCAATCGACGGATCATGTTCTCTAGCTTCTTCGGAAATTCGGCCTTCATTAATACGTTACGCTTCAAAATAGGCACGTGTAAGAGTTCTTCACGTGTTCGTAGATTACTAAATTTTTAAAAGGTGATGAAAGATTTGATTCTTCTTGCTCATAGAATATCAACTTTGCGGTTTGGTCTTGAAGATGGTTTGATTTTTCATATAAGAGTCAAATAAAAATGTGTCAATGAACCAATTTCTACCGTGTGAATATCACATTTCTAATTCCTTTGATTCTATTTCTATTAATCTAATTCTATTTCTATTTAATCTAATTCTATTTCTATTTAATCTAATTCTATTTCTTTTTAATTTCTAATTCCATAATAGATATAAATCTTGGTAAAGTTGCTTTTGTTTTTCAAAAGGTATTTGTCGAAATGTTTTCGATATTTAGACTGGGGCATTTACAATAATACGACTGTAGGATTTCAACTTGCTATTATGGAACAAGAACTAAGCCTAAATACCTGTTACACATAAAATTCCAAATAAAAAAAACTTGGTAATTTTTCTGAAATGTGTGACATAACATATTTAGCCGATATGATATCAACTGCTTTAAACTAGAATGAAACTTCATTCGCGACAACTTAAGAGGCGTCGTGTATTTTTAAAAATTTATGTGCCCCTTATCAATAAGTAATTACATATTCTTATATATAGACAAAAATAATAGTAAAAATAGTTTTTTTTAATAAATCTTGAATTGAATATCAATAATTTAATAACACAAAGGTCACTCGAGCGTTGGTACTGAGAAACGACGGCCCTCTTTCTCAAATTTTTTCAAGTTATAAATATTTTTACAAATCATTAAATTTTGCATGTGATATTTAAATCCTTTAGCAGTCTAATAATAATTTTTTTCGGACTTCGAATATTGAGGAAATATATGAAATATATCACTGCACAGAACAAAGCGCATTTTTCTGTTGTGAAGTTTAGCAAATACTTGCGGTAATATAATACCTCCTCACTTTTAGGAAACAACAGGAACGGGTTTTAAATTATTTTTTATTACTGCAGGAATTTTTTTTCACCAACCTGAAATTTGAATATAAATGAAAATCAAAAATAATTTTTTATAAATACTAATTAAATAAAAATAATTTATTAATCTTTTGTTAATAAATATGCAAATAACGTGTCTACGCGTACATTTATTTTTATTATAATGTTATGGGTTTTTTTATTGCTTCCTCATAGTTGAAAAAAATTTTATAAACGAGAATAAGGAATATGAGAAAAAAAATGAAGAAATTAGTTTAACGTTTACTTTCGAAATCAAAATTAATTAACTATTAATTGCTTAGTAACATCCTCTTCGTAAAAGCATTGTCTACAACAAATTTAAACATCATGTAAAAGATTAAAAATATTCCAAATTAATTAGAAAATATAAATTTTAAGTTATTGCCAAAGACATTTCAACGCACAGAAGGATATATATATATATATATAAATATGTATTGAAATTTTCTAATTATCATGAAATGTTGATGATGTCGTGTCTGCGTAAGGGGGTGCAGTACCTTCTGAGGGTAAAAACCTCTGAGCACCCGAGGACAGAAATCTGACTTCTAACTCATACGAAGATGAAACTCACACATTCGCTTGCACAACCCCTTTTAACAAGGGGGGGGGGCACATTCACACACCTCACAGATACGAGATTAACAACCATGCCCGAACCGGGATTCGAACCCGGGATGCCCAGATAACGGGGAAGACACGCTACCCCTACGTCAGGAAGTCGGCATGAAATGCTGATATTCATCAAATTAGAGAACATTTAAAGTAAAATCTGACCCCTGTTAAAAGACATAATTTAAATTCTCCTTTCTGAAAAATGAAATTGTCCGAATAGTAATCAAAATACGCTTCACACAGCCGAAATTTTCTTTGACAATTAGGTTTTCTTCTTCACATATTAGTAATATCATAGTATGTAGTAAGTAATAATCATAGGAAGTCAGGAATACTATAATATATTAGCTATTCATATATTAATTAAAGAATATATTAATTCAATTTCATAGATCAACAAATAGTTTTTGAAAAATTAATTTTATACTTACTATATTAATCATGCAGACTTTTTTCAAAATCGAACTGTTTTTTACTTGGAACCAAAAGCACGAAGTCAACAAAATGAATGAATTTTCTTTTGAATAAGTTTTTCTTTCGAATTTTCTTCTAAATACGTTGGTTAAATTTTTTAATATTTTGTATGGAAATAAAGCATATTCCAATTACTATAAATAAAGCAAAGTAAAAGGATAAATTTATTGATTTAGGTATCTGAAACATTATTATACTACAAAAATATATTACTTTTTAATTTCTTTTATTTGAACGAGTAAAGTTAAAGTGAATAACTGAACTTTTAAGAATTTACACCAAATTTTGGGTAACAAAAATGGCTTTCATTTCTATTGTTCAAAATTATATTTTAATATAATTTCCAATGGTTCATGCTCTACCCAAGGTTTTACTCTTATTCTTTTCAAAACAAAATCCTGAAACAATTATTCTACAAAAGAAATTGCCACCTTTGATCTTGCGCTTATAAAAAATCTTATATATATATGAATACACCCCAAAAGAATTTCACTCTAACTCAAATGTCTCTCTTCGGTGAATTTCAAGCATGCCTGAAATGACCATGGCGTTGTGTTTTTCTGTGTCACTTAATAAAGCGGCATATAACGATGGAAATCTTACGAATCAGCGATTCATATGCAAATAGGATGATTGCAAACAGATATAGAAGACTTCGCTGGCCTTTTCATTCATATTTCTCTATTGTGTCATCTAACATTTCCAACTATATTAGAATAAAAGATTGATGAAAAACTTCAAAGCCAAGCGAAGTATGTCTCATAAATGCAGTTAAAACATTCATTTAATTCTAAAATAATAAAAATAAATAAACCGAGGTATTTATATACAACGAGAACTGATAAAACATTGTATTTTATATGCCAAAGAGGATTAATCGATATAACTGCAGAAATTCTGTTGCAGAAAATTCTCTTTCTTGTGAGAAATGATAAGATACAGGGCTTAGTATGGCTCTGATGAATTGATGGCTAACTTTCGATCAGAAATAGACGAGTGCATTCGATGCGAGGGTGAAAATTGCAGTACTGAAAGCAGATGGAATGATAATATTGTTGTAATAAATATAATTATGCAGATTTTGATGCGCATTTCCTTGTTATCTCTATATCTTCATTTTTTATAAAGTATTGAAATATCTATAACTGAAATTTTTTTATCCTTCTTCGTTTTCAACTTATCAAAATAGACTCGTCTGATATGAGGCCAAATCGTCAGAGACAGGCTATAATGATGAAACTCCTGATCGGTCATCTTTTAATATTATTAGCAAATCAATGATTTAGCAAGACTTACTGGATGACTTTAAGGCTGTATCTCAGCAACAGGGCATCAACCAGTTAGTACACTAAGGAATTGGTGCGCTCTCACATTGAAGTAAAATCTGCATATAAGTTTCTAGATATGAATATTAGAAATTAGTTATTTGAACTAATCCAACAAATTTCTAGATCATTGTTTCCTGCATCACTTGATTTTTTTCTTGTATTGGTATCAAGAAGTTTTACAAGACTCCCGTCCCTTCACATCAAGAACTGAAATATAGAATGTGATGTTATTGTGTTAGTTTGCACTATAAGAGCAAAATAAAAAATAAAAAAAAAAAAAAATTGTTGAAACGAATTTCTGTCTCGTCATGTTAGGTTCTAAGAATATTTGCCATATGGCCTCTAAATAACTTTATTTAGTTGTTAAATTGTTTAAAATACTTTTTAAATCATTTTACTTACTTGAAATCCATGATTTCAATACTTTCTATTCCAAAAATATATAGTTTAAAAAATCCGACAATAATGTTGAGAGATAATTATATTAATAATAAATGTGTATACTGTCTCTATTATTATATAAAAATGATTTTTTTCAATAAATTCAAACTGTTATCTTTTTTGGCATGCCATTTTACTTGTCAAGCAATTTTTTCTTTCGATTTTTTTTTAATTTTTAAAAAAATGTTTTTTCTCAAAATTTATAACAATACATTTCATTATTGCAAAGAAGTTCAAGCTGTTTTCATTGTTTCATCAGCTATTTAACCCCGTGTTTTCCTTCCATTCTTGAAAGATAAGTGGAAAATGAGTGAGTAATATGCGAACACGTGAGAACAAAAAAGTGAAGAACCGCAAAAGAACACAGGAAATGGAAGATTGGTTACTTGTAAAAAGGCGTTTTTAATGTCATCACAATGTCAATGTCACGGAACTTGATTCCACAAAGATCCACGCACACAATAAACATAGCAGGTATAAGGCTTTGTTGAGAAAATCATGAACATCAAATTATAAATTATATGAATATATCATTGAACACAAAGTGAATTATATTAAATATATGAATTATATGAATGTATCACTGAACACAATAACTATTTCAGGTGAGCCAGAAAGCAAAAATGCATCAGATTATCTTCAAAAAAAAAAAAAGGCAGAAACAGCCGTATAATATTTTCAGTATTCTAATGGTTCTAAAGACAAGTATGAAAAGGAATTAGCTATATCATTTTTATTCTTTACCTTAAAAAATTGTTAATTAAATGCCGATAAAAAATCACTCCAAAATAATTTCGGTGAAAGATTTGAAATTACGCTTTGAAAAAAAAGAAAGTTCTATTAAAAATGAAAAACTGAAATTGAAAACATTGGTAGAATGCAAATTCATAGATAGACAGTGAGATACAAATCAAGAAAAATGACGAATGAAATATGTCATACACTATCAAGGAAACCTCAAAAAATTAGAAATTTTTTACATTTACCTTAGTTATTGAATACTCCGCGAAAAGTTTGAAGTTTCAACTATCTTTAATCGAATTTCGAAATATTTGACACCAAAATTGTACGGATTAATTTCGATAAATACCATTTGTATTATCAAGGTTTATCTTTTACTACGTATAATAAAGTGGGTACAAAAATTATTCTAAAAGGAATTTTATATATCATAAAATACATGAAAACAAGTGTATTTATCAAAAACTATCTTGGGAAACAACATAAATGTAAAAAAGGAAGAAAAAATTAAGATTTTGTTCAAATCTTTTAACTGAAACCTTCATAGTAATTTTCCAATGTTTTTAGAACTATTCTTACAGAAGAAGAAAAATAATTCAAAAAATATTATACATACATTATATTCTATAGCTATAAAAGAATATACTAAAACCCTCATTTCTATGAATTCTTGCAGAAGAACAGGATCTCTATTTTATATCCGATTTTATGTAAACAAAATTTGAATTGTTTGCATGAAATTTTTACATTTTACATGAATTGCATGAATAAAGCAGATTTTGTAATTTAATCAAATTTCCAAGCTTTTTTTTAATTCATAAATTATAAATTCATTTAGATGTTGATTTTTGTAATTATAATCACTTCTGACTTTTCTTTAAACAAGTATAGTGAAGCAAATAATTTCTTTTCCACATAAAAAAGGAAATTGGGAAATCATGTCTGAATGATTAAAGATCCATTTTTCTCCACCTCATTTCAGAAATAAAAGGTGATACTTCATTCATTTTAAAGAAATTAATTCGATTATACGAAAATATCACAAAATAACCCCTTTCGGAACAAAAACATAGAAAAAAATAACTATGCATTTAATGAACACTCGTGTTATTACAAATGGAAATTAAGGACATTTCATAATTAAAAATGAAGTTTCAAGCAAGAAAAATGAAAGCTGTCACGTTGATTTAAGTGTTACAAAAACTTTACTGATCTACAAAAAGGCTAATTTGCATAAATGATGAATTGCTTCTAAGAAGCTGCAAGGTGATGTGTCAAATGTCGTGGACCCTATTCAAATCTTGACTTTAAAAGCACTTGATTTGTCGCAGGAAAGTCTTCCGCGTGACTGTTACAGAGCAAATGTCTGGAAAGCCATTACTGCTATTGATTTTTTTTTTTAGTCTGACAAACGATAAAATTTGCCATAAGCCAAAGTATTTTGCTCCTGAATGTTATTGGCTGTTGTATATAATTTATACTAACATCCAAAATGATCTTGAAAACTCAGCCCTCGTAACGATTTAAAATATGTAATTAAAATAGTTTTAAAAAATTTATTCGAGCTTCTATCGTTTGTTAGAAGTTAAAAATGTTAGTTTTATAAATCTCTTATATTACAAAATAATAATTCGAATAGTTTAAAAAAATTGTTATTTTTCTTTGAATATTGGCTACAACCAGAATTATAAATGATTTTGCATAATATGAATTTTTTAAAATTAGAAATATAATAGTCAAATTATAGTAACATATTATTTAATACAATATAAATAATATTCTCCAATTATAGTAGTTAAATTTGAATTAGAGCATTTTGGCATACAGGTTTTAATATTTCAATAATTTCAGTAAATAATTATATATTCAATAAATAATTATCTATGAAATTATATAATAATGTAACCTTAATGATGTTCGATAATTCATCTTTTGGAGGACAGAGTTTCTTATCAAACAATAGAAAAAATACCGAAGATCTGAATTAAAAAGTGTTGCTAAAATGTATAAAATTTTATATTATAAATTACGAATATTCAAAATAACGAGAGATAAAAATCGGTTTAACTTTAAATTTCATATGTACATTAAAAATTATTTTAGCAAAGTAAAGGAAAGATAATTAAAAAAAAATAGACAAGACAATAAATGAAAAAAATTGTTCTCTTTTCCTTTCGCGCCACAATCATAAAAAAATGGAAAATATTGTTTGCGGAATTGATTCGATTATTTATTATCGAATAAATTCCTGCGTTGAAATAAATCAAAATATCATCTTCTTTTCCTATATTTCTTTTCGATATGCTTTAAAAAAACGTTTTAGTATGTGATACATTTATTCAAATTTTTCCAACTACAGGGTGAAAAGCCTAAAATTTCTTTGCTATAAGTCAATGTAATGTCACATTATAAATTAATCCAATAATGCATCATCATAATCATTTAACATCTAATGCGCAATCAGGTGTTTATTCTTGATTAGCCGATTCTGGCAACCAACTGGTTCACAAGAAATATTGGTTATATTTATTTCAGTTAAATTGTTTAAGTATAACTGCAAGCCCGAATCTTCTGTTAAACTATTCAAGGTATGTATCAACCTTTTCAATGGAAACTAATTCCATGACATCATAGTTCTATTAAAAATATAAATATGCGGCTCAACAATTTTCTAAACTCCGCGTTATTATAATTTCGCCTTTTTATTAGTTTTATAAATTACACCTATTATTACAACATTCAACCTTAGTTTTCAGCAATTTAATAAGAAAATGCCACGATTAAATATGTGATGAAAGAATGAAAACGGTTTGAATTTCATTTCAAAGATGTTAACTATTTTGTACCTCCGAGGTGCACATTTTCACCTTTCACCTTTTTTTTTTTTTTTTTTTTTTAATCTAATGACTTGCAGTTTCGAAACCAGTTGTTGTTTTCGTCAATCCAGTAATGCTTTCTGACAAATAAAAAGAAGTGAAAAAGAAAAGAAGAAAAAGAAGTGTCTTGTTTATATCGTTGGCAAATGAATAATATTATTCATATTTTTTTAACATCTATTGTGCAATCATAGATTTATTTTCTATTATCTGATACAAAGTACACGAAATGAAGATATTATCAGTAAGAAATAAATCAAAATACTGTATAATAGATGTATGGCACAGTGTGGACGATGATAAAATACTGATTGTACTAGTTAAGCTATTTCTTTTATGAATACATTCATGAGCAAATTTTATCAACGATTACTCCAAATAAAGTTTTTTGTCATTTTGATGGCCATTAATTTAATGACGTTTTCTGATACATTTTAGTATAAAAAAATGTGGAGTGAACGTTATAAAAAGGCAACTACAAAACTAACGAATCATAGTTAAGAGCATAAAATAAGGAACATTATGTTAGGCTCAAAACATACTCAGATTGGTAAATTGCATAGCAGTAAATGATTTTAGTCTGAACCTCTGATTTTGTTAAGATCTTAATAAGTCAAATTCACCATAAAAATAAACATAATCGAAATCAACAAGCCATAATATTCACTTCAAAATGATTTGCTTCGACCATGTTCACAGGTGTGAATTCAAATACACTATTTGTTTAAATCCGTTATTTTGAAACACTTTGTCAAACTTTAAAATTACAAATATAATTTCCAGCAATTTTATTACGAAAAAAAAAACTGTAATTAAATCTTTTTTTTTTCACTGGCTCTACTTAAATGATTTATATTTATTTTTTCACGTTAAAGGGAAGAATTTTTCGGTTTATTATTTTAAAATCTTGATTTAAATAATTAATATAAAACAAGAATGTTATGATATAGTAGATAATATCTATAAATATTAAAAAGCACAATTGAATTTTGTAAAATAATGATTAAAATATCAGGTAATAAAAGTTTTACTTTCACCTTTAAACTCGTTATATACATTTCAGCTTGAATAAAAAAAAGGTGATGAAAATATATTCATAAATTTGTTAAGCCATCAAGAATTTCATATGGTTTGGAACTTTATTTTTAAGTACATAAAATTGAAATTAAAAGTAACAAAGTATTTTTTTTTTTTTTGCAATACAATTATCCCATTCCCTTATTCATTTATAGTAACAGTATAATTTTTAATTTAATTCAATTTTGAAGTGTATGAAACAGTTCATTTTCAATAATATAGAACTCTAAGTTTTTATAAAATAATTAATATTCGAATCGTACCAATGAATAAACTTTTTTTTTAACTTTTTGGAATCATTTTTTCTATTTTAACAAATTTAGGCAGATAAAAGTTATTTATAATTTAATAAATGTAAATATAATAATGTCAAAATTAATACAAAAATTTTGCTTTTTCCGGCTCACAGAGGAAATAAAATTTTATTTAAATTACGTTTTTCAGACTGCATAATTAAATAAATGTTAAGATTTAAAATAGTAAATTAAGAAAAAATTAGAATGTTGGTGAGTATAAATACATTAATATGCCAACAGAATTTTCCCATATAAGTGGAGAATTTATTTATCTATTTTTACAAAATTCAGTCAGTTTATTTTTCATAATTTGTAATTTAGAAGAAAATATGAAGATTGTACGATTTTTAATAGCATGTAATCTGTAATTGAATCCTAAACACTTAATCTGTTCATTAACCCTATGAGCCCTAACTCGCCCGAGATCGCCCCGTCCAACAAAAGTCTGACTCAGGCGCTTTGAGGCGGTTAGATGAATTTAAGAGGTGAATGGTATTTCGAGGCGAGCGTACCATATGCTCGCTATGACGGTCCGTTAACCTTGACATTGATTGATGACCGGCTTTTCAAGTGTGCTATGCCTGAGAAGGAAAAGGACACGTCTGATAGTAACTAGTTTTTTTTTTCTGATAGTTTATTTAATTACATATTGATTTTTCTAAATTTATAGCATTACGAAAAAACAGGAATTAGATATAAAATACAAATTTCGTCACTTACTGCTTCTTTCCTCACTTTTTTACAATTAGTATATTTTAGAAAAATATGATGACTGCTAATTAAAGTCAATTACTGTATAAAATTTAGGGAAAAAAAGTAAAATTTGATGCATTCAGTTTCAATTTTGAAGGTTCTTCTGTAAAAATAAATGAAAAATAATGAACCAATTAATAACTGTCTACATGCGTGAGAAACGTACAAATAATCTTAATATTTTTATTACCTTATTTGTCAAAAACTGAGTTTTATACAAATGCAGAAATCTTGCTATTTGGAATAAAATCTATTATGTTTTAATTATGAAATTAAATAGAGAATATTTATTTTAATTTAGAGAGTAATTTGAATTGCTGTAAAAATTCTATAAGATTTTGTAATAGAATTTTTTTATGAAAGTAAATAAAATGTTATTTGAGGAATGGAATACGATAATTCTTTATCTGTGAAATATCGCCAGAGCACTCTACCCCCTCCCTCTAATTATGTACTTTAATTACTAATATGAAAATATATTTTCTTTCTCTTTTTTTTTTCCGAAGAAGCAAATGAAGACAGAATTGTGTTAAGATACACGTCGCAATCATTTTAACTGGATTAGTTTTCCAGGGTATTAAATATACAATGTAGAAAAGAAGAGGATATTTTAATAAACTGCATTCTGTATTACTGCTGATATTTGGATAATTTAAATTTTAATATATTTTAAATTTTAAAAGATAAAAGATATTTTAAATTTTTTAAAGATATTTTAAATTTTATATTGGCAAAATAATAAATTTTTACGATATGTTTTTTTTAAACTTTTTCATTAGATTCCTTTCAGTTTTTCGAGCCACCAACCCCTTATTTAATATTGCACTATATCAACAAAGTTTGTAAAAATATTATTTTTAAGTTGGAAATCAAATAAGAGCATGGTCAATTTTACTTTAATGAATAAATTAATTTAAATTATTTTATTAATAATTATAAAATGAAAACAAGCTTGAATTCTCAAGATTTTTGTTTCTAAAATAGCTCCCCATTCTTTGCAGACTTCATGATAATTTTCATATGCTTTATATAAAGCTTTAAAATAATAATTAATAATTATAATAATAAACAGTAATTCTAAACTACGAACTTAAAATCCCAACTTTATTTTTATTATTATATGTTTTCATATTTCATAAGTAAGAAAATGTACTTTTGAAAACAAATATCCGAGATTCGAAAATAATAATGTTTTATGCTTAATTACTTTATCCTTATTTTATTTTTAAAATTATGTCTTAATAATTCTATCGCAACAATAAAATACAAACAAAAAAATGCACAGAAAATTGTGGAAGCACGTGTGAGTTCAAATTCAGAAACAACAAATTAAGAATACCATTCTTTCAAACCGCAAACTATAACCCCATGGCCTGACCCCCAAAACTGGCCACGCACTTGAATTATAGCTCAGTAGGTGTCACCCCCCCCCCCCCTGCTATCTCTCTGAAGGAAAATACGATTCCATTTTGATTTCGTCCACAAAAAACGGGTCATGGCTTTGAGGAACTGGAATTCTCACGCTTGCCGGGCTCATAGAGTTAAAAATATCAAATATTTTTTTATCCACTTTGTTTTTTTATAGTAAAAATTTTGAATACTACATTATAAATTATTCCAAATTCTTGTTTAAAACATTTTACTTGTGTCATTCATATATTAACACATAATTGCCAAAACTTATGTCTTATTCTCATGATATAAATTGTTTCCATATCTGTTAATTACATCTTCCTCAATTTCTTAATTTATTGTAGTAAGAATAGTAATATTAGTAGATAAGGGAAAACTGCAAAATAAGGTATTCACTTGGAGTATGAGTGAAGCAGTGTTAATCTTTGATTCGCTTACATTGTCGATGTATAGCGAAATTATAACATTAGATTCTTAATTCTGAATAGTTTATTAGCAAGAAATTTTGTTAGTAAAAATATCGGAATGAAGCTGTCGAAATTTCAGTATTTTCGAGGTGTATAGTCATTCAAGATTGAAAAAGTGTTTTTTAATTTAAATTACTTTCCTTATGGGTTTAATGAAAAATTATTTCGTCTCATATATAATTTTTTTTTTTATTTCGTTCAGAGTATCAAATTTGAGTTACCTGCTTTAATACCGAAATTAAAATGAAACCTCAGTTGCTGAAAATTTATCTCTAAAGTGAAAAATATTTTTAGGACATTATTGTAATAATTTGTAATTTTTAGGACATTTTTGTAATCAATTATTAAGCGTAAAAACCAGCAGGAGTAGTACGAGACATATGAGTTTTCTCTACTAGTCGATTTGTAAGGCCTTTAGAAAATAAAAATTAGATCAAATGCAATTATAACGGTTGGTTTCAAAAAATCCTTAGAGCGAAAAATTCTTGAGAGAAAATGATGAATTTCAATAATGGAAATATTTTAAAATATATTTCCTTGTTCATTAAAAAAATTTTAATTTTATCCTGAGATAGTTAATAATATTTTTACATTATTAATCTAAATATTAATTAAATAGTATTTAAATTCAAAAGTTTGCATTTTATGCACATATTTACTTAGAAAAGAATAAACATTGCTTTAAAAAATAAATAATAATAATATAAGAAAATTTTTATTAAAATTAGGACTATATAGAAATTAAAATTATTTATTATTGAAAATTGTTGCTTTAAGAAAAAATTCTGTGCAATACAAGTTATACAAATGCAATAAAATGATGTTTCCACGAAAATTATGCGAAATATGAATTAAAAAGGTCATGGATTCTTGAATTTAAAATACAGTTATAAAAATTATGATTGTTTTTTGTGATTTTCCCAATATTTTAACTTTTTTTTTCTAAAAACAATATTGCCCCAAATTTGTTTTAAATGAAAGCTCTCCAGTGTGGATCAGACGTAATTTTTTTTACAAAATAAATAAAATAAACTTAGAATAAAATATAGCTGCATTAAAAATTTATTATACCTGTTTTAAAGAGCAACTTTTGCATTTTATATTATACACAATTCAAGAAAATTTCCATAGCATCTATTGATCTATAGTAAAATTCATCTACAAAGCAACGTAATAGTAAGGAAATGGATGACCATAAACTACAGGAGTGTGTGCTAGCTCAGTAGTTTTAACTCCAGCTGGATCTTTGTGGTCTTCTGGCAATTTTTCTGATGTCTTGATATTTGCCTTAAAGCCTTCATGGTCTGCAACGTAGTCCACAACTTTTACTTTGCCATCAACATCTTTAAGGGTGTAAGAACCGACTTTTTTGCCAGTTATGTCTCCTACTTCACTATGGAAAGATGGGCCACCGGGATAAGCAGCATGATGAGCGAAAGCATAATTTCCTAGAGCCTGTGAAAGATTGTTATGTTAACAAATGACTGATTATTTTTCTTTTTACATAAAACAAAACAATGTTTCAGCAACTTTTTACTGGTGGCATTGTAATCTATTTTTATTGCCTGCAAATACGATGAATAACTGTAATATTTATTTTGTCTCCCATTCTGCAATAAAATATACAATAGAGGTTTAGGGGATTGAGATACGCGAGGATAGAACCTGGGACCTTGTGGTTCACAGCCCAGTAGCATGACCATGATACAAAAGCAATTGCTCGGGTAGCGTAGTTGTTAACTGGATAATAATCTTCCACCGCAGACTCTCCCTCCAGTGAGTCGCAGGTGAGACGAACGATATGATTGTTGATGAATTAGCTGTTGATTCTAATGCGCCTGTACCCATGTGAGTAACGCCAAGCGTTATGGCGAACGTGTGTGGGTGAGTGGTTGCTGATGCGTCAAATGAGTCTGACGACTTTGGGTTGCTGCGGCCTTTTTGAGTTGCTGCGTCTAGTGAATTTGACGACTTTGGTTTTGCTGTGGGTAGATGGCGCCACAACAGCTGTACGAATGTTGAAGGTTCATCGTCCGAGGTCACCAATGTGGAACATTGTGATGAGCGAGGATAGAACCTGGGACCTTGTGGTTCGCAGTTCAGTAACATGACCATGATGCAAAAGCAATTGCTCGAATAGCATAGTTGTTAACTGGATTATAAGCTTTCACCACAAAGGTATAAATGTGATGTTTTTTAAACTTTAATAACTTAAAGCTACCTCTTCTGTTCCGTTTGTCTTAGAATAACAAAAAACTAATCTTTAAGAACTATTTTGTAAAAATGTTAATGATTTTGTGATTTTTTTAAACTAAAATATTCAGATTCTTGCAATAGATATTTTATATATCTGAATGTACACAAAGCGGAAAAAGATAATTTATTGTCAGCAGAGTATATAACAACATGCATAAGATTTAATGCAATTAACAAATCAAAAATCACCAAGCTAATAAAGAAAGAGATCAGTCTGGTAAAGAGAAGATGAGCAGGTACAAATAATTTCTGACCAAGCTTTGAAAATAAAAAAGCTCGAAAATATAATAATAATTTTTTTCTTACTGAGCCGTTAAATCTAAAGTAGTTGAAAAATTTCAGAGATATTTAAGAAATGAAATGCAGAAATAGTTCTTACACTTATCTCAAAGAGATTGAAATTTATTTCTGAATAGTCATGCATTGTAATGTTTAATAAAAGTGATAACAAACAATTATTAATATTTAAGAAAAGAAATTTTAATTCAGTATCAAAGACAATTATGATGGTATGTACTACACCAACATAAAACTTCTGGAAAATTTTCTACATATTTGTATTTTATTTAATACAAAAATATACAATTATGTGTAAAATACAATTATTTATTTTAAATTAATTAAAAATTTAACATAATATTTTTACAAAAATTGCAAGAATATGGCATCATCTCTGAATTTAATATTTTTAGAAAATTTTTCAAAAGAAACTCTTCAAAACCAAAACATTTTATTAAGTCATCACTATATTTTCCTAGTTTTTACTTAGTACATTGTTTTCTTCTAACACAGTATTTCAAAACATTCTACATCATAAATTCTGACGATAATACCTAATAATTATAGAAGACTTTTGTAGATTCTCCACTTAATTAGTATTCTTGTTGCAAACAAACGATTTTCTGTGTTCCACACACCCAACTTCCAAGAATTATAAACAAAGTGACTCAATTTCTATTCAAAAGTTTTGAAAAGAAAGGAGACAGTTTGGAGAAATAAAATCGTGAGTAGGTTTGGTGGATATGTGATGCATACTTGCACTACCAAATTTCAAGAGACACTACAAAAAAGAGAAAAAGGAAAAATGAAATATAACTTATCCAAAGAAACAATAGTAATAAATGGACTTCCGCAATTGCATAGGATATGATAAGCACTGCGACGCCTTTTATGTCATTGTTCAGAATAACAAGCTACAAAAAGCTACTTTGAAACACCTTCAATATTTTCAGAGGTAATGAATTTATAATCAAATTTATAAATATATAGAATTTAAATCACTTTTTCTTAGAAAGAATATGTTTTTTAATATCAACTATGAATAATTCATTTAGTATATTGTAATAGGAGTTGCTATACCTTTATTTAGGTATAGCAACTCCTGTAATTTAATTTTCAGTTTATGTCCGATTTCTGGTTAAACTACCTATCTTTTATGCATGTTTAAGTGGTCGCATTCAGAGAAAGTTTATTTTTAACCGGCTAAGATTGGGTATAGAAGTTTGAACTTGACTAATATATAAAACAGTTTTCTGACCAAATACATCTGGCCTCTGAATCTTATTTTAGCTACTTTTAAGACTTTTTTTTTGTTATTATTTACAATAGCATGTCGGCAATTTATTTTTATTTTTATTATTATTATTTGAAAAGTCTGATGGGCTCAAATAATATTTTTCCCTGTCGTTAAATCAGAATTGAAATAATTTACTGTTTATTGATAAAAGGAAGTTCAAAATTCAGATTAAAAATTTGTTTTTAATATAGTAAGACGTTCTTTAAAATTTAGAATAATTTTTCAAGAATTAACTTACGTCTTTTGCTTGATATGCTGTAGCAGCAGGAAACCAACCTGGATGATATACAATAGCAGCACCATTAGCGGCTACTGCCAAGGCCAAAATAATCAGAACCTGAAATATCATAAAATACAATTTAGACTGAAATACGATTTATATTGATCAATACAATGCAGAAAGGAAGAGGAGATTTTAAGAAACTGCATTCTGTATTACTGCTGATAGTTGGTAATTAAAGATATTTTAAATTTTATATTGGCAAAATAATAAATTTTTTACAATTTACAATTTAGACTGACTTCATAAAATACAATTGAAGAAAAATCAGATCATTTACTTTCAAACCATTAAAATGTAAAAAAAAAAAAAAAAAAAAAAAACCCTCATATGAGTATGATTATTCTCATAACAAAATCCATTGATGTTATTGAGGTTAATTTGAGAATACACTCAAGATTTTTCCAGTCCTGTAACGATCTTTATAATTGTATAGTTTGATTCAACTTAAAATTACAATAAAATAATCTCATATTTGTAATTATTGGCCTCCAAATTTAATCTTCGATATGTGAAACCAATTAGTAGGATGTTTATTTATTTGTGACTATCCTCTCTATCTTACAGATTTCATTTAAACACTTTGCCATCTAGGGCGCGGTATTTCACATTTTGGAATCAAATCGGCAAGAACTTTTAATCTGAAGAATTTCTTTTCTATTCATTGATATAAATATGATTAAGCAATGTTTCACACTACTTAACTTTGTTATTATTCTGATACGCACTCTCTAAACAATACTTTTCGTCTGAATGATTGTGTGAAATGAAGTCATGTTTTATATCCAGTAGATATATAAAATTTTGCCTACCTTTGTTGAATTACCTACCAAATGCTAAACACACAATATTTTTTGCATTTCCTTTTACGACAATAGCAATTGTTCAATGATACCAAAATCACCCATAATATGTGAAGAAAACAGCGGTACAAGTAAAATAATGCGGCTTCTAATAATCTTTAATGCTAAAAAGTATGATTTAACTTTTGGAAGAATGAAAACATAACGTTTATCCGCAAATACTTAAGTTCAAATAGCATAACAGTTGAAAGAAAACTAAAGTTATCCTAAAAGAAAAGAAAAATATTTCCGTATTTCTTTCTATTGCATCAAAGTTGAATAATGCCGTTTTGGTTGAATACATCGAATAATTTAATTGATTATTTGAGATAAAAGGATAATAAAGAATAAGTCAAAAAATTCAGCAAATAATATCACATTTCGTATAGAATCGTGATGCATTGAAAACAAGTTTTTTTTTTTTATCAATAGACTATTTTTTTTTATTTATTTACTGTCAGTAATATAATAGTTCATTTTTCGGGAAATGATCACATTTTGCATCACAGTTTTGGCCATAAAGATTCTGTTCTTCAATAAACTTGAAAAACAGTATAGTTTACTATAATTTATCTTCACTTTGGTTCCCCACTTTGATAAGTTAAGAATATAAAATACTGCATTGAAACTTTTAAGAGTCCATAGATCTGAACTAAACTTATCTTAGTGCAATTGTCGAAGAAAACAGATTTATAATAAATTCCAATTCAAAATGGATATCAATTTTTTCAAAAAAAAACCCACCGAAAATGATAAATTATCATGATTGTAAAATCACAGCCAAACTTTTCCGGAAACATTAATAAAATAAAATAAAAATCAAATTATAAAAACCTTAGGAAAACTTATTAGGAAATTGATAAATCATTTCTGTGTTAATTTAAATGTTTATTTTTATTTGCTATCATTTTCTACATTAGAAAACTAAAACTATAATTGTTAAATAATTTCAGGTAAATAATTAGAAAAAAAAAGTTGAAACGAATAAATTAAAATTTAATTTAATTAATAAATTAAAACATTTGTTGATAATCAATAACTATTATCAATTATCAAATCATGGTAATTTAATTTAAATAATCCTATAAGGAATTTAACTGTGCAGATTTCTAATTTAAGGTTTTCTAATGAATTTTACTATTATTTATATAGAAAAATACCAAATTTTCAAATAAAAAAATCACTGAATAAGGTGTTTAATATTCTTTCTCTCTAAAATAGCCAAGGAAACAAACTCGCGGCCAATATTAAAATATCAAGAAGAAGTTAACGTATTTGTATTTAACATAATATAAGGTTTATAATACTAGAATAGTTTTGATATGCTTATAATTCAATAAAGTTAATATTTAGTTAAATAAATAAGTATATCAAAAATATGCATATTAACAATAGTTCTTTTTTTTCCCATTGTATATATATATATATATACAAAGGGAAAAAGAATTTTTATTTACATATCCAATTTGGAGAATCTTATAAATCTATTTCTTTACAGAAATTATTATAAATAGGAGATATATATGGATTAGAGAAAAAAAGTTTCTCTTAATCCTTTCTAGGGCCGTGGTAAGTATGCTTCCCACCAAATTTATCAATCTTTGTATGAATTTATGTAGGTTGGCATCAGTTCTGACACATTTTTTTAGAAAGACAGAAACTTAGATGCTTCAGTTCTTTATCTTACACAAATTGATGTGTCTTGATTTGTTACTTAATTATTAATTAACCTAATTAATTAATTAATTAAATTTATCTAATAAGATAAATTAATCCCTTTTCTTATTCTAATTTCAAGCCTAAAAATATTTTAACATAATATGACTAGAAAAAAATGGCCATTTAAAGGATTAACTTAAAATAGCTTATAAACCCCCACTCACATACATATACATTGATGATGAAAACGGCATAATTAAACGTTTCCTTTAAGCTATTAAATGTTATAGATAAATTAAAATCTTACCTTCATGATTGCAAACTTATCTCGAAGTGAATATACTAAGTCACAACCCGGAAAATGAAGGCAATGAGCCTTTTATAGGCACCTTTCATAATTACATATCAATGCACATTCAGCAGTTGCGTAATAGTCATCATGTGTCCGTTAAGTCCCCCAGGCAAAACAAAAGTTGGGGTAACCAGAGCGCAACTCATTGGTAATCTATCCTCATAGCAAAAATTCTACCACCACTAAAATAATTCAAGGATAATATGTTAATTAAGAGATCATCTTCCTTATCTTCTCCGATATATTTGACCTTCATTAGTAATTTTTGTTTCTATATTTTCAGATTCGACATACGCTATATGTAAAAGACTACTTTAATTTGACCGCAGACTTCCAGATATTTCTGGTAGGTGCTGATAAATGGAAATTTTTATCCCCACAGAATTTTAATCTGAGGCGTTGGTCTTGAAGATGATTTTATTTCTCATACAAAATTCAAATGATAATATGGCAATGAACTGGTTTTTAATGTAAGAATATTATATGATATTTTTTAAAGTTCTATTTCTATAATATTACGCAAAACTCTGATAAATAACTTTTTTGCTTCTTGAGAAGTGTTTTCATTATTTAAACTGAAACATTTCAATGCAAAATGAAATTTTTTTTTGCAATGTGACCTTGTAATTAAAGAATAAGAACTGAGCGTAAATATATGTGGCACGTAAAATCCCAAGAAAATCTTCGATACTAATTGAAAATGCGTGAATATAATATTTTTATCAATAATTATCAACTACTTTTGAAAACATTATAATCATATTCCAGATTATTTCATTGTAGTTACATTCGAACCGCCTATGTAAGAGTATGCATGGCACCCCCAGTCAAAAAAAAATCATGCTCTCTGAACTACTAAGCATAGGTTACGTGGCCATAGCAGACGTGGTCAGAGCGGACAGTGGCTACAGCGGACACGTGAGAGGAGCTGGGTGGGCAGAGCGGACATTCTTGCACCTATTGTGTTGTTTGGATTTTGAAGTCGCAGACATCAATAGTTATATGTTAGAATTTCCCAGTTCGACTATTTTCGACTAACTTTCATTTTAATTAGTGTTTGTGGCGTAAGATACAAGAAATGGGTCTAAGTAAAGGAATATAAAGAGAACGAAGATATAAGAAATGTCTGTAGAATGATTTCTGCATTAGTTTACTCGCTAATTGAACATAGATGATGCTTGGAACATTGTATGGGAAAAAGCTTTTAGCATTGACAAACTTACCACATTCATTGATTATTTTGTCGAGCAGTGGATGGATAATTCCAAATATGCCTATTAAAGTATGGAATGTATATGGACAGCGTTATCAGGACAAATAATTCTGTTGAAGGGTGAAATTCCAAATTGAATGCAATCACTGGCAGAAACCAGCCTAATGTCCACTTATTAGTTAAAATAATAAAAGAAGAAACATAAGTCTTTTAATTTGAAATCCAGAGAATTAGGCGACCCTGGAATAAAAAAGAAAGAAGCATATGTAAAATTGGATGAAAGAATTGAAAACATCCTAAAAGAATCCGAAACCTCAATCAATTTAGAAAAATGTCTAAAATCTTTAAGTTTTGTAACTAGGTTGGACTAAATCCAATGGTAAATGATATTTATGCTTTTATAATAAAGGTTAGTTAGTATTTATTTACTTGTATTTATTTTTCTTTTATTTACTTGTATCTGTTTTATATATTTTACTTCTAGTATTTATTTTTACTTACATTAATGGAACTAATTAATTTTATGGCAATTGCACCTGTTCTAATATTTATTTGACTCTAAAGTACAGTTTTCCACAAAATCCTTGAAATTCGTTCATACCTTTCATTATACTGTTATTTACTATTAATTTTTAAATATTTATCTGAAAGTTTTTATTTTTATTACATCTCACTATGTTTAAAATGCATTCGCACTATAAAATAAATAAATTTGATTGGCCAAAATGTATTTATCCTTGTAATGCAATAATTGAGTGCAAAAACAAAAAAATTCGGTAATAAAAATGCTATCCCACGTGAAAGAGATTTGCCACTTAAAATACTGTTTTAAATTATATTTGTGATTTTTCAAAATATTTATTTACTTATTTATCTGCACCTTTTATCTGTTCTAAGATGGGGGGGAAATGTGTCCACGATGAGTTTCGGAGTGTCCGCTCTGACCACGAAATCTTATGTGTCCGCTATAGCCACGTCCTCTGTAGCCACACCACCTAAGCATATATCTCGTAAGAGCCCTGCTAGCGGGAGAATTCCAGCGCCTCAAAGTCCTGAGCCGTTTTTCGTAGACGAAAACAGAATGAAATCCTCTTTTCCTTCAAGGTGATTACGGGAGGAGGACACCTACTGAGCCCCCATGTGGTTGTCGTTTGCGGTTTGAAGGAAGGGTTTGCTTAATTTGTTGTTGCTGAATTTACACTCACACGTGTTTCGACAATTTTAGATGCATTTTTTGTTTGCATTTCATCGTTGCGATAAAAATAAAACATTTTAAAAATAAAGCAAGGATAAATTAACTAAATATAAAACATTATTATTTTCGAATCTCCTTCAGGTATTTTTTTCTTCAAAAATGTATTTTCTTCCTCATAAAGCATGAAAAAATATGATGATAAAAATAAAGTTGGAATTTAAGTTTTTATTTTAGAATTACTGTTTTTTAAATTATTTTTTAAACCTTTATATAAAGAATATGAAAAGCAAGTCTTCAAAGAATAGAAAACTATTTTAGCAATAAAAATTTTGAAAATTCAATTCTTGAAAATTTAAAATTGGTTTAATTTTATAATCATTAATAAAATAATTTAAATTTATTTATTAAAGTAAAATTGAGCATGATTTTATTTGCTTTTTAACTTATCCAAAATATTTTTTTAAAAAACTTTGTAGATATAGCGCAATATTAAACAATGTGTTGGTGATTTGAAAAACGAAAAGAATCTAATGAAAAGGTTAAAAATGAATCGTCAAAATTTATTATTTGACCAATATAAAATTTAAAACATCTCTAATTACCAAATATTAGCAGTAATATAGGATGTAGTTTGTAAAAATATCTTCTTTTCTATGTTGCATATTTAATTACATGAAAAATTAATTCAGAAAGATGATCGCGAAGAATATCTTAACACAATTCTGCTTTCTTTTGCTTCTTCAAAAAAAATCTATTTTCATATTAGTAGATAAAGTACATAATAGGGGGAGCGGTGCTCTGGCAATAATTCACAGAAAAAAATTATTATTTATCAACTCCTCAAATGTTCATTTTATTTATTCTCATAAAAAAATTATATTTCATAATCTTGTAGAATTTTTACAGCAATTCAATTTAGTCTCTGAATTAATATTAATATTTTTCATTAATTTCATAATTAAAGTATAATAAATTTTATTCCAAATAGCAAAATTTTTGTAATTTGTATAAAGCAGAGAAATTTTTGACAAATCAGATAATAAATGTTAAGAATATTTGTGCTTTCGACACGCATGTAGACATTTATCGATCGGTTCGTAATTTTTCAATTATTTTCACAGAAGTTCCTTCAAAATTGAAACTGAATACATCAATTTTTATTTTATTTCTAAATGTTATACAGCAACTGATTTTAATTAACAGTCAACATATTTTTCTAAAATGTATTAATTGGAAATAGATGAGGAAAGAAACAATAATTTAATTTAATATCAAATTGATTTAATTTATTTATGATTTAATTTAACATCAAATTGAGATTTTTTGGTAATGCAATAAATTTAGAGAAACCGATTTTAATTAAATAAGGTATCAAAAAAGAAAACATCAAGAAACAGATTTCGAAAAAATATTTAAATAATCAGTATGAATAAAAATTAGCAAATAAAGCGGAAGGAAATAGGTTTTGAAAAGTAAAAATTCGATCCCTCTTGAGCGCGAGAACTAAGGGGTTAAATATCAATATTTATTAATATACTGAATAATTACAATTAAGGTCAAATATATATTAAAATCTTAATATATTTATAATTCTTTTCGAGGCTGATGTTCGCCAAACGAAAAGTAGTTTGTCAATAGATGAATTCAAAGTGCTATTGTTATTTTATCAGAGTTTTTTTAAACTATAATAACATCACAGTACATTATTTTTATTTGAAGGCACAAAGTTTACATAAAAGATTTAAATGACAAAAAAAAAAAAAAAAAAAAAAAAAAAAAATTGCATACTTTTTTAATATTTTGTTTCAATCTTTACTTTTCAGTTGCATACATTTTTCCATTCCCACTTCATTAAATTGGCGCTTATGATGGTAACGGCATTGCGGATGTGCTAGTTATAACAGTTAGATTAATATTAATAACCATATTTTCTATAAATGACCGGAGTGAGTCTACCGGAATATTAAGAATATGGAGTCGAATGTTGTCCTTCAGATCTGGTAGAGATGATGGCCTTTGATATTGTCCTTCAAATAACTCCACAACCAAAAGTCGCAAGGGGTGATGTCTCGCGAGCAAGGAGGCCACTCTATTGGGAAATGACGGCTGATAATTTGTGCTTCTGTGAAATGCTGTATTAACAATCGCTTTACACGGCGATCAATATGAGGTGAGCACCATCCTACATGAAAATGATGTCTTGAAGGCATCCATGCTGTAGAATTGGAATTACAAAATCCCTCAGCATATCATGGTACCGTTGTCCTGTGACGGAACAAGTTTGGATTCCATTTGAAGCTATTTATTCAAAGAAATACGGTACAATGTTATAGTTAGTTGTAAAACCACCTCATACTGTCACTTTTTCAGGCTGCAAGGATTGTTCCCGGATAACGTCAGGGTTTTTATCTGCCCAAATTCGACAGTTATGGGTGTTAACTTGCCCTTTTAGGCAAAAATGGCCTCATCACTCCACAGAATGTTCCAGGCCCAAGTTGTGTCAACCACCATTCGAGCAAGGAATTGAAGTGCAAAAGTTTTACAGACCTCTAAGTTCCCGCCCTGCAACAGGTGCATAGACTTGATTTTGTATGGATAAAAATGCAAAATCTTCCGTACGATTTTTCGTACAGTGGAATACGGCATATCCAGAACATGGGAAACAACTGGCAAACTCACACTATTATGCGGCGACTGGCTGCTGGCTTCAACGAGCGCAATCGCAATATTTCCCATGCTGAAAGACGGAATTTTTTTTCTTCCTCTACCTAGAAGAATTCCTAGTTGCCCAATTTCCCCCCCCCCTAATTTTTGCATCATTTTGCGTAGCGCACCTGGATATATTGGACCTCTTCGCATCTGCTTCATACGACGAAATTCTTTTAGAGCTGCTACGGAATTTTGTTGGTTCTGGTAGAACGATTTCATCAGTAGCACTTTTCCTTGCAACGTAGGCATGATGAACAGGGAAGAAACTAATGTTCGGGCAGAATCCGCCTTCTTTTTACCCAAAGAAAAATAATAACAGACATGCACTGTAACGCAAATTATGTTTCACATTTTCAATATATGCAAATAAATGACATTTGTGTTACAGCGGTATCTATTGGTGAATTTTTGTACTAAATTTTTTAATTAATAAATGTAAATGTAATTCAAATTTTATCTTATTTGTACTAATAGAACGCATTTTAGAGCCCTTTGAAGTGGGTAACATATTTCCTGCTAACCCTGTGCAATAATACGAATATATGTCTTATTATTAGTTTTAAAAGCTTCAAAAATTTTTTATATAACCCTAACTATAATATAGTCAAAGTTCGGTTATAACAATCTTTTCATTACGCCTTTCGATTCAAAATATGATAGCACGTTTCCGTATGTCAGTAAATTGTCTTTGAAAGAAGTAAAATTCTATAATAATTATTCAAATTCTTGTGAATGAAATTGTCTCTTACAATGGTACATAAGCATACTAATAAAAATGAAATTTTATTTCCTTGTGAAGATATTTACTATCGTAGGAGTACTGTCGCGCAATATTGTACAATGTTGTGTGACATCATTTTATATGATCCAATATTCAACATTATAATATTGTGAATACTACTTAATTTCATACAGTATCGTACAATATTTGTCTGTTTTTATAGTTTAAATTCATTAGAAAATATTTTGAAAGATTTGAATGAAAATAATCCATATTTTAAATATTATTTAATACAATGTATAAATATCACCATAAGATTTTATATAAATAGATATTTTTCGTTTCCTAATTTGATTGAGTAAAACTTGAGTGAATCATTCAGTTTTAATAATTTGGTGACTATAGCATTTAAATTAAGTCTTAGATAATAAAAAGTGATTTCACCAATACTGTTAAGCATTGCATCTTAAAATAATGTTCCAAAAAAATGATGCCACCAATTAAGATATTTCTTCTTTTTCTCTTCAAAACAAAATCCTGAAACAATTATTCTACTAAGGAAATTTTCACCTTTGATCTTCCACTAGTAAATGAATCTTACGCACGAGAATACACCCAAAAGGAATTTCACTGTAACCAAAATGCTTTTGGTCGATGACGCCCAAGCAATCCTGAAATGTCCGTGATGCTGTGTTTTCTGTATCATACAATGAAGGTCAAACATAATGACAAAGATCACACGTGGCATCTCTTGATATGCAAATAGGATGACTGCAAACAAATGTAGAAATCATGCTGCTTTTCTACTCTTTCGAATTTCTCTTTCTGCGTCAAGTAATATATTTGATACTTAAGATTAGCTGTGTTTTACAGATGGGTGTAAAAGTTCAAAGCGAATCATGTAAATAGTCATGATAAATTAATCTAACAGTAACACCTTAAAAATACTAGAAACGTTTCCACTGCTATGAAAAAAACGGAGACAACTCTCATATATTGAGATATTATGAATCTTTGCATGTTATGTGCAACAGAAAGTTACCAGAAATAACTGTTAAATATTAATGTTTTGTAACGCAATTTTTAAAAATATATATATATATAATATTCTTTATTAGAAAATAAAACGTATAACGAGACGCAAAAGAAATACAGCTTGCGTAAAGATCAAACCGAGAATGATTTAAAAATGGCTAAATTTACTCAAAACATAATGCGTGTGCGGGAAAACATGAGTGATACGGTCACAGGTATTGTTAGTTATTATCACGTTACAGTTAGATTAATATAGTGTATATGAGAAATGGTTCAAAAATGTTTAATGTAATAAGGTGGTAAGGTATAGCTTGATTTTAACCAGTTGGCGTCAAACTTCCGGTCTCAGGCAGACGAATGCATTTGCGAGAAGGAGAAAAATATGAAACGGAAAGCAGATTGCAGAAGTTGTAATAAGTAGTACTGCGTTGAACTCGGCAAATCTTTTATAATTATTAAAGTAGTTCCATTTTGTGTTATAAAGGAGTTCCTTTGATTCATGCTCATTTCCTAATTTATAAAAATTGACTCGTCTAAAATACAGTCTTATATCACTCCTGTCAACTGGACAGAGCCAGACTATAGCGCTATAACATTTACATCGGGCCATTTTCATATATTATTAATAAACTCGCTGATTCATCAAGAAGTAACTCAAATTTAATGCATTTTTTGTAATTCGTGCAATAAACATATATAATATTCCAGAATGTTAGGTCATGCCCTCATTGAAATCAAGAATATATGTGAATTCCTGTATAGGCATTTAAAACAAATGGAAAGGAATGATTCCATGACCTTCAAAAACAGTGACTGTTATCTCCTTAAGATTTGAGCAAAGGTTTCGAGTAAGCAATTTACAATATCTTCATTTTTAAGCTCACTTCATGAATTGAAGTAAAGAGTTATTATTGTGATACAAACTGTTACACTGTAAAGGCTGAAGAATACTTGGTACGAAATTGCAATCCATTTTGTTATCCAACGTACGACTAAATGAGCATTATTTAATTTCAGTTATCTAATTATTCTATTTTTAAATTTTACTTTATGCATGAGCAATAATTTGCTTTGACATGTTTTAATTCAAAAATATAAAGGAAGACGGACAAACTCCATTATAAATTAGACAATAATTTATGTACATATTCTATCTCATGCAAAATCTGTTGAATAAAGGAGATAGTATTACTAGTGTCAGGTCTGTTTAATAGCAGTGTTAAATGAACGAAACCTGATTCACATCATAAATTATGAGACATAATCTACCAAAGAATGTTTTTAAAAATAATGGAATTTTGACAACACATAAATTTATTGCCTCCTTTGATATTTTTAACCCTTTAAAGGGGCATTTTTTTCAAGTCATATTATGTTAAAATATTTTTAGGCTTGAAATTAGAATAAGAAAAGGGATTAATTTAGCTTATTAGATAAATTTAATCTGATTAATTAATTAATTTGGTTAATTAATAATTAAGTATCAAATCAAGACACATCATTTTGTGTAAAATAAAGGACTAAAGCATCTAAGTTTCTGTCTTTCTAAAAACATTTGTGAGAACTTATGCCAACGTACATAAATTCATACAAAGATTGATAAATTTGGTGGGTAGCATACTTCCCATGGCCCTAGAAAGGGTTAACAAAATAACTAGAGATAAAAACTCATAAAATAAAAACTTATTAAAATTTATTTATAAAAAGTCTTTATTGAAAGCTAAAGATATTCTAAACTTTATTAAATCAAATATTAATGCATATTGTTTGCATTATTGTTAATTATGTTTAAGATCACTGAAAATCATACAAACAGGAAATTATCACAAATGTGGAAGATTTAAAGCTTCTATTTCCATTTCTTTTACATATATTTTATATAGAAAATATGCTTATTTCTTCAATAAAATTAAATAATCTTTTTGTATTCATTAGACATTGGAGAGTACGAAGAAAACTATATATTAGAATGGAAAGTTTGTGAAGTAAGAAAAGGGAAAAGAATTACATATAAAATATTCATTTTCTATATAAAACATAATCCAGCATTTTCAAGTGATCTTAGTATTGTTTTTTTTATTTGAAAATACCTTTGTGAAAACTCGAAGAGTAAATACATATAGGCAGTAGCAGATGTTTTCAAGGTTTCTAAAAGATTCAAAAGTATCAAACAATTGAACTGAATATCAAAGTTTTTCGATTTAATTCCTGGTTTTTCTAAAAAAGCGAATTTTTAACACAAACCGTTCCCCTTATCCTATGGTCAAATTTTTTCAACATTGTACAAATAATTTATATGAATATTGAAGCTTTACAGTGTACGGCTTTATACTATCATAAAATCATCTCAAAAAAAAGAAGGACAAAATTTGAGACATTTTCAGTGCTTATCGAGTTTCGACATGTTTCACAAACGATTCCTCCAAATTCATAGACAAGTTCAAAAATATAGAATTATTTCTTCATTTAACAGAATCCTCTTTCCATCATATTTCCAAATATTTTATAAAAATATTCCATAGACTATCTACTATGAATTATGTTTTTAAAATTATTTTTTAATCCGTACTGAATATTGGGAAGTAAAAAATAAAATACTTCAAAAATAGCTTTATACGTGAGGAAAGCCAATTAAAGCAAGGGATAATAAATCTATTCATAAATTGCTTATAAAAATAGAAAAGAAGTAAAAGCGGAGTTTATACATATATTTATTGCTAAACTATTAGAGAACCAACTGCAACATTCATCTACTTATGACATTTAGGGGAAAGAAAGGAGAATTTTCGATATTTTGTGCTTGACTGCACATAAACAAAATTTTAATTAGACAGACTTCCAATTGAAATCGATTACGCAATTTAATTAGAATTATAAATTACTATCCAAAATCATTGATGCATTTAAAAATAAATTTGTGTAATTGATACCATTTCCAACATTTCTTGAAATAGTCTTAATAATGGTAAAGCCCCCCATCCATAAAACAGTGTATTTTCCCCCTAGAAAATGAAGCTAATGTATCATATAAATTTTTATATATGATACGTTATATAAGAATATATATCCTTTGTATATATGCTTTCCTACGCCCTATTTTGTAAACAAAATGTGTTACTTCATTCTTTTATTTTGAAAGAATATATGTTCTTGGCCATACTAAAACATTTGACTTCAGATAAAAGAAGAATTACTGAACGATGCTTCTAGACATCATCAAAAAGACCAGAAAAATAAACATTTTGTTATCATGTTATTGTAAAGTGTAATTAAAAACACATTTGATTACTGGAATAAAAGCGTCAAACGGGAAAATTTTAAGCTGTGAATTTAAGTTCTACAAAAATGATAAACATTAATTTACAGATGCTGTTATTTTTCAATAAATCTTAGCGCGGTTCTTGAAGACAGCTCATTTATTATAGAAAGCGAAAAGAACAGAACACAGGTATTGACAATTATGCACATAGCATCATGTTAAGCAGTTCGTGGGAGGAATGGCGCCGGAACGAAGCAGAAGCGTAATCACACAGATATTCCTACGCGAGAAAAATAGTCCTCTCGCTTCATCCCAACAACATAAATGATGCATTGCTCAGAGGAAGTTGCAAAATGGCGAGTTACTTTTGATAGATATCGTTCAGAAGTTAAATCTAGAAGACTTAATGGATAGCAATAAAGCATGGTAAATATATTTTAAATGTCGGTAGCAAAACAGGTACATGGTATGGAAATGTTTTTCATTCTTGATCTATTTAATTTGACGAACCTCAAAAACCATACCCAAATATCTTCCGCTAAACTTTATTAATTATTACAGAAGAATAAAAACTATATGAAAAAATCCACAATTCCTCTCGGGAAGTTGGAAGGTGAAGATAGATTCCTTTATATCTAAATTACTATCTGGCAACAAAAATTGTTGATGTTAGAAACAGTAAATATTGGGGCTTAAAAATCACTTTTCAGCCCCTAACTTCTAAGATATTGATGTTGTTGAAAAATTTACAAACAAAAGTTTTTAGTTTTAATGAGTAGCTAATTTGATTATTGTTTAACTGATGTATAATAAAACGTATATCATGTATACTTTTAATAAAAATAAAAATAAAATGTTTGAGCATTCTTTATTTGTCAGAAAATGAAAAGACTGATTTAATGTGAAACTTAAAAATGTTCTCTTCCTAGATATACTGTTTTAATTATGCCTGTGAGTTAAAATCAAGATAAAAACTAAAGAAATTCCTTTTCTGTACGCTATTTCTTGTGGTATGAACAAATTTTTTAATATACTACCCTTTTTTCAATCAAAAAAAGGCATAACCATTTTTTATTTTTATTATTATTCAGAATTCACTTGAGAATCTGCAAGAATTCTCCAAATAATTTTTGCACTCTTTTCATTCATTTCATAAATTTTACATTTGAAAAACTGAATTTTAATGTTTAGAAAATTAAAAATATTGCCTTATTTATTATAAAATTTATATTTTAAAATAAATAAATTAATTAATCATTAGCAAGAAAAAAAGCAATTGATGAGGTTTTTTTTTTATTACAGAATAGCTAATGACAAAGAAAATAATAATAACCTATAATATAATTCGAAAATAATTGTTGATGTTTGATGCATATACGTACATTTTCCTAGAAACTTTGAGCCGTAATACAGGAAATATTATTGCTTTAAATTTGATTTTTTTTAAATGAATCAATTTAAACTGTTCAAATAAGGTATTTTCAGCTTCTGTCTAATGAAACAGCATAAATCTAAATCAACACGTTAGTTATAAATGAGCAATAAATAGTTGACATAAAAAGAACTTATTTATTTCTATTCTCAACTCCCATTCAATTTATTGAATTAAAACTCCCACTTCACTGACCACTCTAAAAGACACATTTCGCAACTCCACACACTTCCAACCTTCTGCAAAAGCAGAACCGCTGCTTTTTTCTCCATTCTTTCAGAATTTCTCTGTCCTCTTTCTTTCTTCTTTCTTTTTTTTTATTTAATGACTCTCAGGGATTCCTGTCGTATAAGGGCAGATGAGAGAACATCACCACCCATCCCTCAGGGCATCTCCACCCGTAATCGGCCCATCTGCGGCCTTCGGAGAGCTTTCCTGCCAGCAAGGACAAACGCCTTTATAAGATAGCATCACGTCTGAAAGAGAGAGAGAGAGAGAGAAAAAAAAGAGTGGTTGCGTTTATAATTGTTCCTTTTTGAAGATATCAAGTTGCTTCACCAGCTCACGGAAAATCCAGTTTTCTCATTTGTCTTTGATAGTTTGAGAAGTGACACTTTGTCAATAAAATCAGTTTAAATCAGTTCTGTAAGAAATTAATCCAGATTTATTAGAATTCGAAATCTGTATCCGTTTTGCTTCGATGATGATAGAACAAAAAAATACCTTTTTTTCTTCATTTAAAGACCGGAAGATAATAGTCAAAATAGAGTCTGCAATAGTGCATTGCAAGCTGTGATATAGAAATTTATGAATGACATGTGGCCTCTAGAGAAACGCAAACTTAGTTATAAAATAATCACATAATATAAAAAGTTGAACATAATTAAATGATGACAAATTTAATTTAAAATTATTAATACAATGCAATATAGAATCATACAATGTAATAATGGATGAAATAAGTCATAAAGAATTATACAATGCAATAATGAATGGAATAAGTCATAATGAATCATACAATGTAATAATGGTTTAAATAAGTTGCAATGAATCATAATATGTAATAATGGAATAAATTATAATAAATCACACAATGTAATAATGGATAAAATAAATCATTATGAATTATACAATCTAATAATGGATGAAATAAATCACAATGAAACATACAATGTAATAATAAATGAAATAAATCATAATGGATTATACAATGCAAGAATGGATGCAATAAGTCATAATGAATCATACAATGTAATAATGGTTTAAATAAGTCATAATGAATCATACTATGTAATAATGTAATAAGTCATAATGAATCATACTATGTAATAATGTAATAAGTCATAATGAATCATACTATGTAATAATGTAATAAGTCATAATGAATCATACAATCTAATAATAGATAAAAAAATAATCATACAATATCCTGGTATCCTGGTAGTATCCTGGTTGTAAAGTCCTGTCGCCGATGCCAAAGTGCATCAAATTCTAAATCCGATTCCTATAAATAACAGCAATATAAGCAAGCCTATTACACTCTAAATCCATCACTCTCCCAAGCCCCCCCACCACCACCACTGAAGTATCACAGAAGTTTCAATATCAGCTCAGGTGCTATCCTCATCATCTAGCGGCAAATCGCAATCCTGAAATGTGTCTCAAAACAGCCGCAGTGTTATTTTAAAATGGAATGTAAATATAACTAAAATACATAAATAAATACAAATGAAATGAGTAATACAATATGCCAGACATATACCATATACCATACAGCCTAATACCATGCTATATACCATACAGCTTGCCGGAAGTCGTTGTGAATTGTCTTGATTTAAAATTTCATTTTTTCTTTAGCGAATTGCATCAGTGATAAGAATTAACTTTCACAGACGACTCATGAAGCTTCAACTCTTAATATAAAAATTAGGGTGTTATTTTAAATAACTCAACATCTGTTATTATTAAATGACTGAGACTTAATACAGCCTCTAGGTCTAGGTCTACCCTACGACGACCCGCCTACCCGAAAGGGTGTAAGACCTTAAAGGTTGTCGGTGAGGGAACCATTATTTATTTATTAAAAGGCTTACAGTCATCGCCAAAATAAGGATATACATTATAGTTCATTTGACTATAATAAACTATTTAAATTAATTAATTAGCAGGTCAATTCTGGGTTCAGGAGATTAAACTGAAAAGTACACATAAAAAGCTTTGATATACAAAAGCAAAAAAAAAAAAAAAAAAAAAAAAAAGAATCACAATGTCCAAAAGGTGGATGACATAATAGATATAGCAGCATAGTAGACATAGACATATAGCAATACCAAA
This sequence comes from Argiope bruennichi, assembly GCF_947563725.1. NCBI lineage: Eukaryota > Metazoa > Arthropoda > Arachnida > Araneae > Araneidae > Argiope > Argiope bruennichi. The sequence continues at coordinate 66,162,033 of NC_079153.1, read as the reverse complement.
TAATATACCAATGTTCAAAACCATATAATCTATCCCATTATATAAAATCAACAACAGGTGAATGACACAAATACAAGGTGAAAATACAAAGCAGATCCAGAATGACAAACACATGAAAACAAAGCATTGGTAGAAGGTAAATCAAAAATATGAGCAGGAACATACAGTTTTTAATAGCTATAATCTAACATAAATAAAGAACAATTAGAAGCTGTGACAGAATAAATACATAAATAAAGAGTCAATTAAAACAAGACAGTAAACAACCCAAAACACAGATCCGTCATCCTAGCATCCACTTAATTTCCTCACAAATATCCCAAGAGACTTCACAAATCTTCCCCATCATCCTCAGCGAAGACTCTTTCCTGAGTACGCCAAGAAACCAATGAGGTTTGGATTCGATAGAGGGGCGGGTGAGGTGATATGGACTAGTGAATGTACATTCAAAAGCGAAATGGTCTGCATCTAATGCAACCTCTAAAGTAGTTAAGATATAAATATTATTATTTTTTTTCAATATTGAAATATATTATATTTATACATCAATTTTTCATTATCTCTAGAAAAGCGAAAACGAAAGCTAAACGAATTCTTGATTAACCTACAACAGAAATGTTAACAGAATTTTTTTTTAATACTACAGAAATAATAATTCGTTGATACAGTTTAACGTTTCGTTAATCGTGCCTTATCTGCCAGATATACGATTATTTCTTTTTTTAATAACTAGCTGGTACTATGTCTAAGAAAAAATTCTGTTTTTCCTTGTTTGTTACGGAAAAAAATTATTATGTTTTCGTTTATTTCTATTTTAAGTTGTGTTTATATATCCATATTATTCTGTTACTAAGCTACATTATTTATTAATGTCAACAATACATATTGGTTCATCTGATGGATACAGTACGACCATATTTGTTTGCAAAAAACAATGGTGCAAACAAGGGAATGTTAAGTGCTGTTCTTAATTTGAATTCTAAAAGGCTCATATTGCTTCACATATCATAAATATTTGTTTACGGCATCTTGTCACCATAAACATCAAATACAGTTCATCAAACCCAAATTGAAAACGAAATTTTTGAAAAAAAGCGCAAAATAATTCTAAATCATTAAGAACGATTTTTAATGAGAACGAGAAATGAGATTAATTACAGTTAAAGAAGTGATGGTAAACAATGATTGATTTTATTATTTTATTTTTTATAGTTTACAGAATCTAATGCCAAAAATAAAATTTAAGTATTAACAATGAAAAGTTAAAACTATACAAATATAATTTAATTAATTACAAATTAACAGCCAAATCTTAAGAAGGAGCAGCTCTTCATTATAAACAAAAGCAATATTAAATATCACATGTACCAAACAAAATTATTCGTAGGAAACTAGCATGAGCAACAAAGTATAAATTCTATTCAAAAGTGAATTTCATAATATTGATTTTCAAAAATAGCAACATTGAAAATAGAACTTAGTCAATCTCCTGATTATTAAATAATAATACTCAATAAAATTATTTGAATTTTAAAACATCCTCAATTATTTATTAATGTTAATTATATATACTGGTTTATCTTATAGATACAGTACGACCATATTTGTTTGATAAAACAGGCGAATAATGGAATGTTAAGTGCTGCTCTTAATTTGAATGAAATGGAATGTATATTTCTCCATCAGTAAGAGAGAGAGAGAGAGAAAGATAAGTGGAAAACCATATTTACCACATTTACCACAAGAATCAGTCATTATGTGATACAGAATAACAAATATTAAACCTAAATATAAAAATAACCAAAGGTTCTGAGGTGAAATCGAAAATTTATCTTTTTTTAATTCATTTTTTATGCTCCATTTACTTCCTGAACAGTAATAAGAAATAAGGAAGTATTTCAACATTCTCAACTTAAGATTCCTTCCCATGAAAAAAAAAAAATCTCACTTTCTCTCTAATTGAAGCCACTGTCAGCCTAAGTTATATGCTTTTAAGACACACTTCTCTCCCCCATAGGTGCGCCTTCAAAAGTCAATATTTACACAAGCGCGGACATTTCAATCCTCCGAACCCACGTGAAGTCAAAATGACTTTCATCCGTAAGTACTCCAAGTTGTTATCGTTTTTATGTTAAGAAATAACTCAAAAAGCGGTCCACTTCAGAAGTCATTGTTATACATTTTCCCCTACACGTGGAGAAAGAAGGTCAGTGAGGATTGCAACGTGGGTTACAAACATTGGCGTCGATTTATTCACTAAGAAGGATTATACATTTCCCACAGAGATTTTTCTTTTTTCGTTTATATGGGGATTTAGTGAGATTTTTAAGTTCGCTTTAATTGGATGAGCTGTTGTTAAATAGAAATTCCCCAGCCTTTTATTAACTATTTTTTGAAGATGGGATTAGTAATTTTCGACTCAGTTTGGAAAAGATTCTTATGAAGAAAGAATAAGATTTCTTTTGATGAAGTCAAACCCATTAGTAAAAACTTGTAGATAAGATTTTGAACTATTGATCTGTCATTTTCAGTGCCTCTTAGTAACGTTTTCGAAGATGTAATCATATAATTTAAGGTTCTGTTATGCAGAAAATATCTTATTGAAAAAAAGTTTTTTGTTAATAAAATCGAAGTCCATTATTATAAGCCGACAAGCAATATTTCTAATTGTTGCCCTAAGAGAAATTTCTTTGTTGTAAAAGAATTTTTTTGTGGAAAAAACTTTCAGCCCCCTCTGTACCACAATTTTTTTGTAAGGATAGCATTAGCAATAAAAATAAATAAATTTCTTAGGAAATTATTCCAGACAAATTGGTTTTGAGAGAGGGCGTAAAGCTTCCTAAATTTCGCAACTGGCAACGCCACTCAAGCTGCAAGAATATTGCATAATCTCGAATACACATATGAGAAAAAAAAGTAATGATGGGTTTAAATAAGAATAAATTTAAATATGCATGCGATTGTGTTTAATGTTCCAATTAAATATTTCAAAACAAAATCGCTTTTTTGTATTTTTAGTTTTAATATAGAAGAAGTTAGTAGAAGCATTCTCAAACAAAGAATTTTTGGTCTTCAAATTTATGTATGTTATTACATGGAAGCAGAAATCATATTCTAAGCAGCCCTGCTATACAGCAGAAGCTATTTTTCTTAAAAACTAATTTAATGTAGCCTTATTTATTTGTTCACCGAAGATTTCATTAAAGATCTTGAAAAATCAAAGAAAAATAATTTGTATATGAACTATTCCCGAAAGTATGATAAAAAACTTTTTTTCAAACAATAAAAATCAAAGAGGAAGTCCAAATAATAAATATTACCGAATCTAGAATCAAATGTTTTCTCAAATTTTTAAGTACTCTTACGGAATCAGAATTTAATAAATTCATCGATTAATAGAAAATAAAGCTCAAAATATATTTAAAAATATAATGTCATCAGAACTACACAAGTATAATGCCAAACCTCTAGCACGACAGTAGAAGGTAAAAATTAATTTCACATCAGTAAAACTTCATCGCAAAATTCTGCCTTTATAAATACGAAAAAAAATCAAAATAAAAATAAAAATATATGAAAAAAATCATCAAAAGTTGTTTAAGGCTATAAAAACTACTATATTTTTGTACAAAACACTGTAATTTATATTAAATAATCACAAAGAAAAGATAAGAAATACGTACATTTCATTCAAATCAATATTTACTCAATTAGTCTCAATTATGATTTAAGCATTACTCATATCATTTACTTTATTTTCTGAGGCATATTAACGAATACTCTCTTATTCCTATTGTTAATATTCTCTAATGATCCAATTATATTTTGTGCCCTGCATTGATGAAAAATATCTGTATTCGTGTAATTGGTTGACCTTCACTTGATTTGTCCACGTACGTCTAGAAATAGTTTTCGAACCAACCTCGAGGCTGTTACTTCTAATGCTTCAAAACAAAACCGCAATAATTATAACATAACTAATTGAATTAATCCGCAGCCAAGCAAAGCCATCGTTCTTCAAATGGAATTTTAATCCCCAGGCTTTTTACGTGTATTGATTTTATTAACTTTAATGACAAGCCAATGCAATATCACTTTTTATTTTTATTTTCTGAGTTTCTTAATGACCTATTACTCTACACAGTTACTTATTAACGGCCTTGTGAGGGATAAAAAGAAAGGCAAAGAAGATCGAATTTTTTGTCACACTTTTTAAATACGTTTCGACAATTTTTTCTGAAGAATTAATTGAGGAAAGATAATTTTATTTACAATGAAATATACGCAGCAGATATTTCTTGAGAATATCTGTCTGTTTTTTTTAGTGTAATGGAATTAAAACTGACAATCTTTTTACAAATCATTTAGAGAAAATATTTCTGTAATCCTGAAATTTAATAAAGATACAAGCATTATAAATTTTCCAAATTTTGTATATAATTTCTTGAGAAAAAATCTCTGAATTCATGAAAATTTAGAAATTTATAGTTATGTAAAACTGCCAAGTTATGAGCAAGCCCTGGAAAGAAAAAAATCCTGAAATTATGAAAGTATTAAAAAAAAAAATCTAGCTTTGTAAAGTTGTCAAACCTTATGCAAGTAACATAAATTTTTAACACGTTTAGTTAAAAATTTATGTTACGTTTTAGTAAAAAGAATTTCTAAAACTTAGGAATTTAATTTTTTGGCCCTAAATTATGGCACAAAATTTTATCTGCAAGTCAAGTTGGAGTTTGCACTATTCGGTCAAATAATTAAAGCTAATATCATAGAGAAATTGAATAATTCAATTCAGTTTTGTTGTTGAAATTGGTAATAAAATTCTTACGTACATTAAATATCAAGGGATGAACTATATATATCTGCAATATTTAAAAAAAATAAGTTTTTAAATCTATACATATATAAAATGAAGTCTCCTGAAAACTTCTATATGTTGAAACCCGAAAAACTCGAGAAATACGTAACTAATTTTGAGATATTTGTACCATTTTGTAAGGCATTTACTGGGGAAAATTTTATTATATTGAAATCGTATCAAAATGAAAAAAGAAGTTTTATAATTGCGATTTAAATCATTTTCCTACTACGATTCGCGCATGCGTAGAGCAGCAGTATCTGCTCTACCCGCGCGTGAGCGGAAATCTCAAACTTCGCATGTGCAAATAACAAGAGCTGTGGTATTCATATGCGATACATTTCTTTGCTTACGTCTGATTTTAAACAGAGATTCAAATCTCATTATCCGCAAAAGAAGGAAATTCAACCTTGGCCGGAGCACATTAAATGCCAAAACGCTTCGTTTGTTGCGCGATAATGAAAATGTAGAGGAAAGAAATGTTAGGTTAGCGAATATCAGAGAAAGAATGTCCACACTTTCTTCAAAGAAGAATCTTCTGCTGATAGAAGTAACCATATCTCTTTAAATCGTATTGCAATTGAATTACAGAGACAGAATGAATCTCGCCTGTCTGCTGACAGAGAAAAACATTTAAATTTGAGACACAGGAGAAGATGCGAAAGAACAACAGTTCCTGATATTTGGTCCGAAACAGAGTACTCCGCTCTAAATTTTGATCCATGTGTGGATTACAGAAATAATGCCTCGATTTCAATAGGAACAATGTCTACAGTCTATCCATATAGTTCAGCTTTAGGAACAGCCTATTTATAAGTCATAAGGACCTAAATTACATTTCTTAATTTTGTCAGTATAAATTTGAATTAAAAACCACGATTATTTATTTGAAAAAATAATTTATTATTCAATTATTTTGAATTATTTATTATTATTGATAAATTAATTTTGAAAAATTAAATTTATTAATTTTTATTATGATATTTTGAGAAAATTAATTATAAACTTTATATTTCATTTCAGTTCTCTGTTAGCAATTTTATATTATATAATAGGAACATTTATTGGGATACAATTCGAAATCGGTATGAAATAACAAAAACTCAATCGTATTGTAAAAAAATCAAAATTGTTAAAAATATTAGATTTTTTTAAGCTATTAAACTAAAAGATGTTTGAAAATTTTTGAAATATTAAGATTTAAAACAATACTAGATAGTTCATGAGGAAAGCTTTCGAAAAATGTGATTTTTGTTATATTTTTATAAGTATTCAGATTGTCAGATTTCATTTATCCTAATCATTTTCATAGTAAATGTTTTTTAATATTTTCTGAGATTTAGTAAAATTGAAATATTTAGTCGCACAAACTTTTTTTCTAAATATTTCCGAAATCTCCGATTTCAATAATAATATCCAGAAATTACGAAAACCATAAAAAAGTGTTTCTTAGTTTAAATGTAGAAAACAAATATGTAATAAACGATATTCCTTAAATTTATAATTTTATATATTTTGTGGAAAAAAAAAACAGAGAAAATATTCTCCAACAATTTCTAAGAGATGTCCTTCTGTGATTTTATCTAACTTTTTTTCACATATTACAGATTTTTAATACTTATAAATTCTTTATATCCTATCAGGGTCTATGTAAAAATTAAGTATCTAAAATTATTTCTATTTCAGGTACATCTGCATGATGCTATCACAAAATTTCTGTAATTTCCAAGCAGACAAATCAAATGGATACAAATAAAAAGATTGTTTTGTTTATTTCATTTCCTGATTATGTTAGGAGAGATTTAAAGATAAATTTATCATTTATTTAATCAGCAATTGTCCAATTATATATAAAGTTCAAGCGAAAAGTGAGTTCAATCTTTGTATTGAGTATAAAAAAATTGAGACCCAACCAAACTCTAAATGAAAGGTAAATTATGTCTGGCAATATAATAAAAAAATTAGAACATTTTTGTTTTAATTTTGTTTTATTTGGTGTTGCTAAAATTGCACCAAACAGATTAAAACTTAAACAAAAAAATTAAGTGTGCATTTTTTAAAATTTTTTTTTACACTTCTGAAAAAACCCTGGGGGAGTACCTCGAAATGAGGATGAGATGCTTCCGGCATGCTGGTTGGATGATGTCAGAAATGATGTGGCGTCGACTATCCCTTATCGATGACGGGACGTACTTCCTTCGGGGAGGGTTGTACCGTGGCCGGTGACGGCCCTTAGGACTCAACCACAGTTCCCACCAATGTTGCTGTTGCGGCGGTCCGGTCATTCAGTTTCTGTGGTTTAAATCCGTGTGCATTCGTGGCGGGTCAGAGAGTCAGATGGCTGACTTTACATTTCTGAAAAAGTTATTTAGAGCACAATGGAATGCAATAAGAATATTATTTATTTTGTTTTTTAAACAATGCAGTAGCAAATTTTATCAAACTTCCTCTAATTAAAAATTCTTGTATAAAAAATTTAGTGTAAAATATTTTTAACATTATTCAATACGAATATAATTTGATTTAAAGTCTCTACGTAATTTAAATATGCGTCTAGTATTAAAGATACTTCACAAATCATCTTTAATTCCAAAACCCAACAAAACCAACAACAATATAATAATATCATCTTGCATTAGTTTGTCCAGAAATTCTATTAAAATATTTGCCAAAATATTCAATTTACACACCTTTAATTTTGATCCCATATCAGGATTTGTGTATTCCAAGAATTTTGATTCTTATAAATAGAATGTCATAATAACGAAGGTAAATTCAATTTTTACATAAGTAATCATATCTAAAATTTTTAATGCATTATTCTCAACAATATTTGAATTTTATTTTTATCAAGTACCCGAAAGTCTTTTAATGGGAAAGGCAGACTGAAATAAATTTTTCGTCTTATATTAAGTATTTCATTTAATTTTTTATTCTGCAAAATTGACTATATTTTGATGGAAAATTCATACTAAGTATTGTTTGATGTCATTCCTTAATAATTAGCTGAAAATGGTCTGGATTGTCCGCATCACCTAGCATATTTCTTTGTAAGATCTAATTTTAAATTGGATTTATTCGGAATAATTCAACTTTGGCCAAATATTTGAATTTCACTCTTGAAAATTCTAATGGACTAAATTGGTGTCATTGAAATGGATTAGAGACACAGAATTTGCAAAATATTCATGTATTTTTTTTTAATTTCAAGTATAATAATGAGGAAGCCATTTTTTCAAAAAAATAAGAAGAATTTATTGATGTATTTTTAATGCAAAATTTAATAAGGGCTTTTATACATTTTTGGCCTGTTTAATTAACCAAGATTTTCAATACGATAGCAATCAGGATAAATAAAAAAATTATTGTGTTTTAGGTTTTTGATTAGAATATAAAAAATTCCGAAATACATATTTATTGATAAAATTTATTATTTTTATTGTTTAATTTTCTTATGATATGAAAATCGCATTCTTATTGCAAACAAAATTTTACTTTTTAAAGGCTAGAAACCCATATTTCATGAAACTGTTTTCCATCTCATTTCTATACCATTATTTATTTTATTGATATTAATCACATTGATAGGTATGTACATATCATTTTCCATTTAATAGTTAATTTATGAAATAATAATTAACTATCTTATTTTGTGTGACACTTAAAAAAAAGAATTATGTCATTTTGTAGGACTTCCCCAGAGTTAAATTCAGTTTATTGATGACTCCACGAACTTAATTCATCTTGAATATTTCACATTAATCAATATGAAATTGAATATTTATTAGTTTACCGCCTTTCGATAGGGTAAAACTGTAGTAAACCCAATAAAGATAAGAGTGTAATTTATCATTTCAATAATTCCTTATGATATTAAAAAAGACGAAATGATTTTTTTTTCTTGCTCATTATTTATGGCAAGATAAGACTAGTTTGAAATCATCTTAATTTGTCAAACAAGATCTTTATTTGTTTGTATTATAAAGGAGTGGGATTATTATAAATAAGTTTCTCTGTTTAACGTACACCAACTTGAAAGTCTGTAACAAATAATGAAAATTTTGAAAATTAGTGCCATGTTCAGAACAATTTTGAAAGGATTAATATTCTTATTATAAATAAATGTCTCCTACACCCAAACAAATCCAATCTTATTAACCTTGCGTCAATGAAGTTATTGTAATTTATTTACAGAAAAGAATAGAATTAATGGAATTTAATTTTATAATACCTGAAAAAAATATCAGATAGAATCAAATTCTAAAACCCTCATATTGCTTCACATATCATATTAATTGTCACCAATATCAATATCGTATTTATTGTCACCATAAACACGAAAATAACACATTGAATCCAAATTCGACAAGTACAAAACAAAAATTTTGAAAGAAGGAATTAAATATATCTAAATGAATGATCATTTAGTACAATTTTTAATATCAAAGAGAAATGAAATTTTTACAGTTACAGTAAAGTGATGATGAACGATTATTGCTTTTATTAATTTATTGTTCTTATCCTTGACAGAATCTAATTTCGAAAGTAAAATTTAAATAATTAATAAGTGAAAGATTGAAACTATACAAATATAATAATTATCGTAGGAAACCAGTATGAGCAACAACGTATAAATTCTGTTTCATGATTGACCTTCTTAATATCGATATTCAAAATTCGGAAAATTAAAAACAGATATTAGTCAATCTCCTGATTATTCAATAAAATTATTTGAATTCTTAAACTTCTCCATGACGCATGACATTAAAAAAAAATGGTATGAAGAAATATAATTTGAATTTCAGGTAAGATTCGTACAAGGTGCTAATGTGTTCGAAATTCTCTCGTTCTTAAACACTGCTAAGTTTAGATTCGATTAAAATTTACACCTTATACGTTCAACATCCAATAAAAACAATGTAAAGAACTGATGAAGTATGAAATAGAATATACAGTGCAACATAAATCTCTCTTACTGTTATCTTTTTTTTTTAAAACTGGTTATTGCTGCCATTGTCATGTAAATAGTACAATGTAAGAAGTTTATTTTTGCTGAATATTTTCACTAATCGCATCATTCGATGTTATTTTAAAAACTATGTGTATGTGTGCGTGCGCGGGCGTGCATGCGTACGTGTATGCGTGTGTGTGTATTTCTGTTTGCATGTGTGCGTGTGTGCCGGAGCATTGTAATTTTGAATCTCAATCTAAATCATTCTTGTTATTCAATTGCCAATTTTTATGGTAGTTTATTGTAAAAAGTGAGGCCATTTATTTTAAAACGAAAAAAAAAATAATACTTTATACTATTTAAAATATTTAACGGAAAAAATGTTTACATAAACCTCACAAAGATACTTATTATAGATTTTACGAAATATTTGCTCTATGTTCATCTCTACAAACTATCAAATAAAATCTTGTTGATATTTCTGCGTTGATCACAAAAATTCATACTTTGTTTGTTTGTTTATTTGTTAACTTGTACACTTTTAATTTTTCATGAACTGAACTGTCTAAACAAAACAAATAAATAAAATAACAAAGGTTAATTCATACCTTCTTTGTTTTGGGTGGACCGCTTATGCTTATTAAATTCAATGACATCTTGATACTAACTCACATTATTTTGAGAACGAAAAATTTTCAAGTGTTACTTATCCCAAAATAACACAATATGATTTTAAAATTATTGTTAATAAACTTTAAAATATATGAATAAATTTTAAATAAAATTTAAAGTCTGTATTCCTAAATATGATAAACTCTAAAAAAATCTGTATTTTTAGGGGTATATTATTTATCGGAAATTTAAAATCGATTTGAAAAATGTGTCTTTATGTAGATATTTCAAGAAACATTCTTTTAAGTGTTTTAAAGTCATGTATGCATTCTAAATTTAAATTTAAAAAATCCTAGATCTAGATACTTATGGTATGCAGTTCTGATATATAATAATAATAATTCAATTAAGTTTGTAATATTTTTGTGGGGCAATAAATATATTATTTAAAAATTTTATTTAATTTCCAAAATAAAATTTTCTAAAAATCTCAATAAAAATGTGAAACTTTAGGAGGAAAAAGGAAGAATTTTATTTGTTGATTTTGCTAACCAAGAAAAGTTTGGAAATTTTTGTCATAGGAAAGAAGTAAATAATAATAATAAATGTGAAATGAGGAATCCTATACGTGCTGCCATCTAATGAGTAAACAGGGAAAAAGTGAGTATAGAATTGTTTTTAGAAAAATAAGCATATGAATAAAAAGCAAGAATGAAAAAAAACAAACAAATAAGCGTTTTAGAGATTTAAAAAAAATGCTCTAATCTCTTCAGCTGGAAATTTAAATTGATTGTAGATTAATTGTTTCCCCTTTACCACACAGATTTTTCATCTAATAAAGTTTATAGACAATTTATAAGTTTTGCTACTAAAAATATATAAAGCAAATAACACACACAGTACAAACAAATCAAGCATATAAAAGTAAAACAATATCAGAGAGATCATAGAAAATACAAAACAAAAGATTAACAAACAAAAGAAAAATACAGAACGCACAAAAGAACAGAACAATACAAAAGATTATAGAACAAAGATATTAAACAAAATTACATAACAATACAAAAGATTGTAGAAGAATATCTATAATCTTTTCAATCATCAAAAAATCTTTAAAATTCTATAAATTATAAAATTTACTAGTTCTTTATTATGCTTTAATGTATAAATTAATGATTTTTTTGAAAAAATATCCAATGACATCTTGTGTTTTGCAATAAAAAAATTATTAAAGCAGATTTTACTAAAATTTTCAACAGCAAAAATAAAATTACGTCCATTTATCATTAGATACACTTAAACTTAACTGATAGCCCTTTGTTTTAGGATGCATTTTGACATCTTAAAAGTATTTAATCTTTAGTAAATGAAAGTTAAATAATGAACTACTTTATTCTAATTTTAAAGAGTAATATATGTCTACTGTACATTATTGTCATTCTGTATTACTCATTTTATTAGAGTGAATTGGGTTGATTCAAAAATTTTTAATTCAAATTATTCCACATTCAAATTTTTCTTCGATCTCACATATTTGATATAATACTTGGTTAAGGCATATAACTGGAGTTTATTCTGGCTTATTCGACACTAAAACTAAAAATCATAAAAAATATTTTTATTTCTAAAATATTTCCTTTAATTAAATACGTCTTACATTGTTCTTCAGTAATCTTAACTAATTAATTTTTAAGATTTAGGATTCTTAAATTATCCAGTAATTTTACTGCCGTACAAGCCTTAATTGAAAAGAATATTAATAAAAAATAAAATATAAGAGCAATTCTAATATTTTTTTTTTTAATTTTTGAGCGTACTAGATAGAAACTATATTTTTATTTTGAAATTTCACTTTTTATTTATTAGAGTCAAACTTCGATATACTGGATTTTTAATGATATTAGTTATTTACAGATCATTTATTATATTTATTAATACTACACAGTATTAAAAATGAGTCAGGCATTTTTGAAAGAAAAGGATACATCAACTATTACTGTTCTTATTTTTAGACTCATTTTTTCTTAATTCAAATTTTTAGATAAATCGAATTTTTACTGTGATCCTGCGAGCTTCAAATAGCCCAATTTATTTGTTTGTAGTTATCATTGTGACATAGATTAGCTAACTATTCTTTTGAAAAATTCACAAATAATTAAAGCAATAATTTCACAAGAAAAAAATTTATTAAAATAACCCAAATTAATAGAAAAATTTCTAAAGATAAGCTTTGCAATTAGAGCCTCAAAAGCTTCTACATGTAAAAGGAAAAGATTACATGCAGTTTACACCCGTATGATGGTTGAAAACACATTTTGGACCTTTTATTATACTGTTATTAATAAGTTAGAGAATCTGATCTGCTACTTTTTATTTATTTATTTATCCATTTTTATTTTCTATTAAGAAGGAATTTTAAAACTACTGATATGATGAAATTTAAACAGTATAGAGTTTCTTCTAAATTAAAACAGAGTATTTCATGCTACCATCTGTCGGATTATATAGGAACTGTTTTATAGTGATTAAAATTTAATATCATAATAAAATTTTATATCATATAAGATTATAAAGTATCATGTAAAATCTCATATATTTACAATAATTAATTCTTTATGATAAAAAATTTTTCAGACGATTTTGAAGTAAATTAAATATATAGGAATACATTTTAAACAAATTAAAACACATTTATAAATAAAAAGATGTGCACTTGCAGCATCCAAAATTTAAAATTTCATCAAAAAATTTAATTATCAAATTCAAAATTCAAAATGCTTGAAAGAATATGTCAGGAGGATCTTTGCGTCCAGTTCAGAACATTCATAGTAAACTAATAACTATAATTCTAGTTTATTATTTTCATTTATCAATTAATATAAACAAAATTTTAATTTTGTTTATATTAATTGATAGATGAATGTCAAATGTAATAAAATAACGTTCACTCGAATTTTATAATAGGTAATAAAATTTTAATAATCATATTTTTTTATGTTAAAAAGTTAAATATTTTCAATAAATTCGAGTTCATAATGTTTTTTAACATTTTGATAAAGAAAGTAATGATTGAAGGCATCAGGTTTGCAATTAGAAGCTCGTTTTTAAAATTTTAATTAAATGCTGTGTTTAATTCAAATTACAGATAAAATATTTAGCAATGCTTGTTTTCAGAGCATATAATCTTCTTTAATGTATAAAAAGGAGAAATGTTTTATTGAAGTGCCTAAACATTTTTTCTATTAATTTAAAAATTAATAAAAATGATAATCTTTATAAATTTAACTTTTTTAAAGAATATAATTATAAGGAACAAAACAACTAGCTATATAAATGGTATTCTGAAATTATATAAGAAATATATTAAACACACTATGACTAGTAAAATTTATTACATTTTTCAATTCATGTGAGAAATACTCTTAGTCAGTTAAAATAAAGATTGAAAAATATAAAAGATTCACATGTAATCAAATTTAGCATTTATTTTTGGCAATTATGAAAAACTGATGGCTGAAAGTGAAAGGGAATACATTCAAATTTCTGTGTTTATTTTTGATGAATTATATCTAAGATTTTAACAGGCACACATGCAAAAAAAAAAAAAACCATTATTATAAAACTAACAGCATAAGAACAGATCTTACTTCAAATATTTGGTTTTAATAGCAAATCAAAATTGTTTCGTTATGTGATAATGTCCCGCAAGTTTACAAGCTCAAATCGGTATACTCTAAAAAAAGAATTATTCATAAGCATTACTTTTGAGAAAAGGTTCATTACCTTAAATACCCTAGCACAAAATTTCGTACGATATATCTACGATATTTTTCGATATTCTGAACGTCGAAGATATCGTAACCATATTCTTGGGTATTGTATGCTAATACGACATTATAATAAGCTTATTTTCGTTACTTAGAAAAAGAGAAATTAATATATTTAGATATATTAGTGGATTACTAGTTCCGCTTACCTACTTCAAGAATCATGTTGTAATTTTGAGATCATTACGTGATGACAACTCTTTTTGCTCACTCCCCATATAGTTATACATTTCTGATTGTAATAAAAATTATAGAACATTCATTATTAAAAATAATGTTGCAAACTTTGTAATTTAGCTTCCCAGCGCGAATAGTGTCATCATAAGAAAGACCATTTTACAGTCATCCGTGTTAGATGCTGCCGGAAGACGAGCCAGTAATCCCAGAGCTTGGCAACAAACTTGGCGACCATTTGGCGACAATAAGGATAATGCTAGAAACTTCGAGAATTTTGTCGATCCGTCCATTAGGAACCAAGGTACGCCTGATTGGTCTAGAAGATTCTAGCCCCGCCTGTGTAGTCGAAGGTGTAAAGTGTCGTTGTTGTGAATTGTAGTCAGAGTCGCCGACAAGTAACGAGTCTTCGAGAGAATAGCGAAGCAACAGCAGAGTGCCAGCGTTTTGTGGAGCGAGTGTTGAATTGCTATGTGCCGAGTCCTGTTATCTACTATGGAAGCAGTGTGTGGTGAAAGCTTATAAGCCAGTTAACAGCTACGCTATCCGAGCAATTGCTTTTGTATTGTGGTCATGTTACTGGACTGCGAACCACAAGATCCCAGGTTCTATCCTTGCTCATCTAATACCGCTACAAATGTCGTATCTTGCGTGTAGTATCCAGTTGTGAGAAGTAGCGAGGAGACAGTTCAGCCATTGGAGAGACCGTAGAGCGAAGCTCCGAGGATCCCTTTTTTTGGTGGATTATGTCTGGCCGCTTCGTGTGCTGTGGACGATTACAACTTGTAGGCTACTGTCTGCTGTAGTTTGCTGTCCTGTGTTCGTCTCGGCTGTAAATATTTGTTGTCTTTGTATTAGTGTATTCGTGTAAATAAACGTCGTTGTTGTTTTTTACTGAATTCTGCTGACTGTGTTCTCACGCCATACACCCACTATCAAGCGAACCCGGCGGTGGAAATCCACAACAATAAACATGAATGATTTAAAATTCCATCATTTGCTGATATTAATTTTTCATCAATTTCTAAAAATTAAATCCTCAATTGCTAAAATTAAACTTTTCTGGCAGCTGGGAGATGTATATGTAAATGTTAGACTATAAAAGTATATGATTCTGAATCAAAAGTATAAATTAAAAAATCAAAATTGAATTTACTTCTTTTTATCCTGTTTTGACAAGATGTTTTTCACCAAAATTTGCCGATTTAATGCTTATACATTGAAATAATCGATGAAGACGGCGGATATTAATAAAATTAATTTAGTCATTGCAAACACCCTTTGACGACCCAAAAAATATTAAGCATATTATTTTAATCTCTCTCTCTCTCTCTCTCTCTCTCTCTCTCTCTCTCTCTCTCTATATATATATATATATATATATATATATATATATATATATATATATATATATATATATATATATATAACCAATGGGGATCTATATAAAATTTGTACTTTTGTATCCAGAAACGAAAGACACCATTTTCCTAATATTGCCTCAAAATACTACAACTCAAAAAACCACGATCAAAGCTGTTGCATTCTAAATTATACTTGATAACAATAATAAAACATTCTGAGAATTTAGCTATACTTCTAAGTGGTGACAATTAATTGGTGAGAATCCTGTAGTTTAGAAACTTCTTCCAATATTTAAATAAATAAATAAACGCTTTACACCTCCATATCGTTTATTCCGACTAGATCTATTCATGAATGACACTTCAACACTTTCATTCAACTTCTCGCTTTCGATTATTTCAGTTTATAATCAAAACCACTTAACACTAAAATGATTAAATGATTGTTTCATATAATCAGAATCCCCCCCCCAAAAAAATACGATATATTATTGTTTTCGCTGAAGCAAAAGCGTAAATAAATCGAATGTGTGAGCTATTGCCAAATGACGATTGAGAAATTTGGGCTGCTTTTGAGTCCACATGAGTGATTTATATATACAGATATTAAATTTTATGTAACTTAAAAATTCAAAAAATGAGCGATTTTTTTTAATCATCAAGATACTTAAAAATATATTATTATTCGGAAATAAATGAAAATAGATTTAACAAACTCTCCATGTTTATAATTTTTTAATCACAAATAACAAGTGCTTATAAAATTTCACAAATACTCTAAAATGAAATTTATATATGCCGATCGAAATTTTTTAAAAACATGTTTTACACGCAAGAAACTGCACACTGTAAATATTCTCTATCACCTCATTTATTTATTTTTAGTTGGTTTCTTTACAAGTTCAAGATTCTCGTCATTACTGCTTTAAAATCTCCACAATACTGTTCAGCATTCGGAATATGCTATAACATTGTAGAGATATCCAGATACGTAAACAGAATGCATTCTTAAAAGTTGATTTTTAGCTTTTTGCTTTCGCTATCTATGCATGTTTTACGTTTACATAGGCGGTAAAATTTTCTTATTTATAAAAGAAAATTGAAAGGAATCTTTTAGAGAACAGGATGCAAATGTTTCCAGGTTCCTTTAACCAATTCTTATACATTGATATATCCTATTTTGATTAATCAAAACGCTATACATTCAATTTTAATAATTATTAAATTAAAAATATTTTCCTATACATGCTTGTTTCATTAAAAAGATTTTTTTTCTTGTAATGGCAAAAGTTAAAACAAGCTCCAAATAACAAAATGCATTGCCAGTTACCAATGTTGTTTCAGTCTTCAATCTTGTTTTAAATTTTCACATCTGGAATACACATATTAATTGAATTGAAGCAAATCACTTATTGACATGTGGCGCCATCTATATTTTAATTTTTGAAATCAAAAGAACTCTCTTTCATAACTTTAACCTTATATACTGTTTTGATACAATAAAAGAAAAGTAATTACATTACAGTTTTAGGTATAAAATATAAAATAAGTCGATGAAGACAACTAACTGTTAATAGCAATTATTAAAATGCGTTTTACCATCCAAAGTTGTTTTGAGATGTGCATAAAAATTTACAAAAGCAAGATATTGACAAATTCTGTATATATATATATATATATATATATATATATATATATATATATATATATATATATATATATATATATATATATAACTGAATTTCTATTTTCCTCCTCAGGTGTTTAAAGCATATGTTCATTTATAAAATAATATCAATTACTTCTAAAATATTTTTCATCAAAAAACCTGCGATTTTTGATAATAGTTAATATTTTCCAGCAATGATCCCATATAAAACACGCTTTACTGCTTAAGTAATTAAGCCTCCCCCCCATTGTGGCTTTTTTTATTTAAATTTATTTATTTATTTTCGGCTGTCTTTTCGGCTTTTGCATTTAACACACGTGCATATGAGAGGTTTTTTTTATTTTTTTTATGGCTAATGCTTTGATAGTTATTTTAATTCTCTTTTTATTTTAATTATGAGCTCTTTACTTGTGTAACGTCATTTTTGGAACTAATCCTAATCATCTTCAGAATACATATGGATATAGGAAATAAACACTTCCATAGGAAAATAATGCATTTCTTTTAAAAAATAATTTTCTCTGTCTTATAAAATGAATTAACCATTTAATTGAACTTGATGCACAATGCATCTGGATTGATAGTAAATGGTCGTCTTTTAAGATATGATTTATATAAAGTATGCTGGCCAATGTTGGATACGATGTGAAAGAGAATGATAGACTCGACCATCAGTTGCGGACATTAAATTCTTAAATTCGTCTGAAAGTAATATTTAAATAATTAGGATTATGTCTAACTGAGAATAAATCTAATTTTTGTTTGCAAACTAATAATAATTTTGTTAGTATTGCTGGTGATTCGAAGTGAGCAGTGGACTGTACTTTTGCTTGTACTTCTTTATTTACACTATATACACACCTTTTGCGGTGAGTAGATCATATGATACATGGCTGATTGCGGTATTGCATTGCGGTTGGCTTTGTTAAGCCTTACAAACTGAAGTTGTATACAGCTTCTGCGGGAGCCGATGCAGGTCAACGTTCTAATGAACCCCTGAAAGACTCGACCGGAAGGGCGGGTAAAGGGGTTGCCGTTATTTTAACATTGCCAAGTTTGGCGTTAAGCGACATTCGCGTGAACATACCGCCCGACCGTGCAATGTCTCCCAAAAGCACAAAGACGTTGCACACAATACATATAGAAATACAGTAAATTTTAAATTGAAAGTTAAATTAACAAATGCAAAAATCAGTATGAAAGAATATATACATAAAGTTCAAATACACATTAAAATACAATGAAGACACTAAATACTACAGAATAACAAAATTCAAACTACTAGATATATAAGTATGCAAAGACAATACAATAAACAAAAAATAAATGAACAATACTGCGAGCTATATCTCTGGCCCCAATGGGCCAATACATCTGTCTAGTTAAATGAAGTAAAGTTTGGGCTCCAATATGACAATTTTTAAGATGAATACTTTGCATAATTAATTTAGTAAGGATATGAGTTTTAGGCAAGATAATAGGAAATTTTACCTGAAATGGTATGTCGGCATTTCTAAGTCTGCCTCCTACTCTAATTACATTAGAACCTTCATCTAAAAAAGGTGATAAACTTTTTAATTTGCTAGAAGGGTTTACCTGTTTACCACTTGCTAAGTTTTAGAAGTCATCAGCAAGAACATTTTGTTGTACAAGGGAAATTAATTTAAATTCTGCTTCCTCGATTTCCTTTGAGGAGAGTGAACCCTTCATCTTCTTGTTTCTGCAGTTTCCTAGAAATCTGAGGAGAAAACTGAAAACACGTATTAATTTGTTATACTTATTACTAATTTTGAAAAAGTTAGTAAGAAAATCTGAATTTAAAGTCACTAAGGTGTGAGTGGTATTGTCCTTGAGTTCCAATAAAAATTGAGAATCCTGAGATGCATCAATCATTTGTTGGTCAGCACAGTTCACAGAAACAGGTAGTTCTTGAAGAAAAGTTGGTCCATTCCACCATAAATAGTTGTCAATCAGTTGTTCTGGAACTAGTCCTCTTGATATCACATCTGCGGGGTTTAAAATGGAGGAAACATGCTGCCATTTGTTGTTCTGCGTCAGTTGTTGTATTTTTCCCACTCTATTTGCAACAAATGTCTTGAGACGATGTGGTGGTGTTTGAATCCAGGCTAGGGAAATAGTAGAATCTGTGTACAGCACTGCGCTATCAATTTGTAGATGTAAAGCTTTTTCAACCTTGGCCTTTAGGTGAGCGGCGAGAAGACATCCACAAAGTTCCAATCTGGGAATGGAGACAGTCTTTAATGGGGAGACTCGAGATTTGCTGCATACAGGTCTAGATGTGACTATATTATTGGCACTGATGCATTGTAGATAAATAACTGCTCCATATGCGGCTTCACTGGCGTCTGAGAAACAATGAAGAATTAATTTTGCAGGATTTTCATTTAAAATCCATCTTGGGATTTTTACTAGCTCAAGAGCCCTAAGGGATTGAACTAAATGACTCCACTCTTTACCAATGGCTGGTGGAAGGGGGTCGTCAAATGTAAGTTTTTGCAACCACAATTTTTGGAGAAAAATCTTCATTTTAGATATAACTGGTCCCAGCAGACCCAAGGGGTCGTAGAGTCTTGCAATGATTGAGAGAACTGTTCGTTTCGTGAGCATAGATTCATTTTCATACTTGACTGTGAATATAAATAAATCCTCGAAAGGCTTCCAATGCATGCCAAGAGCCTTTGAGACCTGCTCATCTATGGGAAAATTGTTTTCAGGATTAGAAGTTGGAAAACTATTTAAAAGTTCCTGTGAGTTTGAAGTCCACTTATGTAAGGACATTCCTGCTCTTGCGAACATTTTTATCAGCTGTTGTTGTAGAATTTGAGCAGTTTGGATATCCGGGGCGCCTGTAATCCCATCATCCATGTAAAGGTCGCGTAAAACCATTTCCGATGCTAACGGAAAGTTCGACGCTTCATCTAAAGCTAATTGTTTAATGGTGAGTATGGCAAGATGAGGTGCACATGAAGTGCCATATGTCACAGTTTTTAATCTAAATGTTACTTCTTGATGAGAGTTTTCATCAAACCATAAAATTCGTAAATAGTCTCTTTGATGTGGCACAACTAAAATCTGACGAAACATCTTTTGAATGTCAAATGTAAAGGCAAACGTGTGTGTCCTGAACCTTAATATTAATTCAAAAATGTCCTCAACAACATCACCTTTACACAATAAATCATTTAATGAAACTCCATTAGAGCTAGGGGAGCTAGTATTGAAGACTACTCTTAGAGGGGTGCTTGTAGATCCTTCCCGGTAGACTCTATGATGAGGTAAAAAATAATTAGTTTCTGGTAATTCATCTTCCATTACTCTCTCCATGTGACCAAGAGCTGCATATTCCTCAATGAATTCAGAATAGAGCTTTTTCATTTGCGGGTTTTTGTTTAGCCTTTTAATTAAACTGTCTAGACGATTTCGCGCTATTTGTTTTGATTCACCTAACACAGGGGGATTCTCCTTTATTGGCATTTCTACAATATATCTACCTTCCTCATTGCGTTTGTATGTTTGCTTGAAATGTTTCTCACAATAAATTGAATCTTCACTTAAAGAAAATTGATTTTCATGTAATGTTTCGACTTGCCAAAATCGTTCCATTATTTTTTCTAAATTATCATTCTGCGTAACAAGACCACAGAATTTATGATTAAATTCTGACTCTCCTTCCTTTGCAGAGCTAGCAATAAATCCGAAACGCGAATTCAGTAAAATCAGATTATCTGAAATATATTTCCCTGGCATTAATATATCAAAAAAGAAAGAAGCTGAAAGTAATATATCAATTGCCCTTTGACCTTGCATAGGATCAGCCAAATTGAATCCATCCGGTAAACTTTGTTTTTCTAATTTTTTATTTATTGAAGGAATGCATTCAGTAATTTTTGGAATGACGAGCAACTGAGCTATTGTAACGTATGATTCATCGCTATTTGAAATCTCTGCTAACACTTTTGAATGTAACTGACTTGTTTTTCCATTGATACCGGAAATCGTTACATTATTTTTATATTTTTTAAGAGCTAATTTATTCGCGACTTCCGTGGTGATAAAGGAATTCTGAGAGCCAGTGTCACAAATGCCTCGCAAAGGTATTTTATGACAAGCAGCGTTTTTAATATAAACAATAATAGTTGGCAAAATAGATGAATTTGCATTTTTTGTTTTTCGTTGATCTTGCGAACAGAGAGAAGGAGATATTTCTGTTTGAACTAAAGCTTTTGAGTTAGAGTCTGAAGTATTTTGATAATCACTAGATTTATTGGTTGAGGTTTGTTGCTGTTTTTTATTTCTTATAGAAGAATCAATGTGAAGAAGGCTATTATGAAAGCCAGAACAGATCTTACAACGATTATTGCTGCGGCAATGATTCGTTTTATGAGAATCCGATAAACAATTAGTACAATGCGTATTTTTGATCATATTCAATCTAGACACAGGATTTAATTTTAAAAATGCTTCACATTTAAATAAAGGGTGTAAAGGCTTATTACATGTGATACACGCTTTCTTTGAATCATTTCCTACAAAAAATGAACGTGATTTTTTATATGATTCTTGTTGCGGTTTTGATTTTGCGGTAATACTTCCTTGAATGTTTTCAAGGACAAGACACCTTTTCTCTAAAAATTCAATGAATTCGCACCATGTAGGTAAATTAGATGATACCAAAGAAAGTTCAAATTGTCTTCTTGATTCTCTATCTAGTTTTTTCATCAAAATATTGATCAATAATGATTCGGAAAAAGAGTTTAGTTCTAAACCCATAATTTTAAGAGCTCGAACATGTTTAATACAATTGTCCACAAAAGCTCGTAAACCTTTTGCTGAATCGGATGTATGGATTTCTAAAGCTAAAATGTCATTGAAATGGCTTTGAACGCATAAGCGTTTATTATCAAAACGTTCTTTCAGAGCATTTTTCAAACTGGCATAGGTCTCTTCTATTGTCACTATTTCTGCGGCTGCACCGCTAAAAGTTGATTTTAAATAATATAATTTTTGATTTTCAGTTAATTTATCATTATTGTCAATGATATTTTCAAATTGAATTTTAAAATTCTGCCAGTCTTGGTAATGACCAGAAAACTTAGGCAGTGGAATTTCAGGCAGTCTGAAACTAATGCTTTCTGTTTTGTTTGATGCTTCATTAGAACGAGAATTACAGTTCGAAGCAGATAAAACTTCATTATTAGAGGCTAATATTTTCTTAAGGCTTACCTCTAGTCTTTCACACTATTCTTCTAATTCTTCTACCGAATCTTCCAATTCTTGTAATTCGGAATCCTCGGCTGTGACGAAGTACTCTTCTTTAATCTGTTCTAGGTTTTGTTTAATCTTGAGAAGATTATCCAGTTTAGTTTGATACACTATTGAGTCCTTTGAATCATCCGTTTCGATAAAAGAGTTCAGCTTTGTTAAAGAGGATTTTATACTACCTCTCTTTCTATTAAGAGATGTGATTTTTGCTCTTTGATCATCAGCCATGATTATTTTTACTAGTAATTCCTCCGGTTGCACGGACCATAAATATGGTGATTCGAAGTGAGCAGTGGACTGTACTTTTGCTTGTACTTCTTTATTTACACTATATACACACCTTTTGCGGTGAGTAGATCATATGATACATGGCTGATTGCGGTATTGCATTGCGGTTGGCTTTGTTAAGCCTTACAAACTGAAGTTGTATACAGCTTCTGCGGGAGCCGATGCAGGTCAACGTTCTAATGAACCCCTGAAAGACTCGACCGGAAGGGCGGGTAAAGGGGTTGCCGTTATTTTAACATTGCCAAGTTTGGCGTTAAGCGACATTCGCGTGAACAATTGCTAAAGAGATCATAATTCAGGTTGACTAAGGTTTTATTGAATAAATAAATAAAGAATTATTGAATAAATAATAAAAACAAATTTATGACTTCGAATTTATTTATAAGAAAGGTTTTATTGAATAAATAAATACGGAATTATTGAATAATTAATTAAAATAAATTTATGACTATTCGAATTTATTTATAAGAAAGTTTATATAATTCAAAATTGAGATATTTTATAAATGGAGATTGAATATTCAGCTTTTCAAATAATTAAAATTAAAAGTGTTATATTTGAACCCATTTTTTATATTTAATTCAGAAACAAATTTCAAGAACAGATTGCATTATAATATATAAAAAGATCTTAAATTATAAGTTTTTTTTTTCTTTTTTTTTTCTAAATGCTCATTTTTCTTCATACAGATTAGCTTTATTTTTCTAAAGTATAAATCAAAGATGAAATTAAAATACTCGAATTCTCTTGTTACATTCTACAACAAAAGGTATCAAAATTAAAAGACTGAAGTTATCTTCTACAGCAGTGGAAGTATTGCACAAATTTAATAATTTTTTTTTTAATTTTTAATTTATTATTTTGTTGTTGTTGTTGTTTGAAGCAATTAATTTGTAATTTTCAATTGATAATTATAATTAATATCCCTATTAATCCCTATCAATTCAATTGATAATTATAATTTTATTATTCTTTTGTATTACCTATACTTTATAGTAAAATTTAATTTATTTACGTAATAATTATAGAACTCGCCTGCATTTTAAGTAAATAATTCTTTAAAAATGTGTTTTATCGATATTATTAGCTTAATTTATTTTCATTTGTGACAGTTTTAAAATTATTTTGATGTTCAATGAATTTCTTTGTTTTTTCTCTTTCCCTATTTTTTTGTCTGAATTTTAATGCAGAATTTTGTTTGAATATTTTAATATCGCCCTTTTAATATTCATCTCGTATGAAAATTCGTAATACTGAATCCACGTTTTGTAATACTCTTAAATTTTTTTAAGGAAAAAAAAATATTTTTGTTTTTATAATAATATCCCAATATTATCCAATTCTTTATTCATTGTATCATTTTCGTCTCTTTCTAAAGCATGTATAATATTGTAATTAAGTTTAAATTAATTTGAGCTAAACATACTCGCTACTTATCGAGAGTTTATTTATATCATTGTTTCCGCATTTGTTTAACAGATGGCAGCACTATTAAAGGAAAAAAAAATTAAATATTTTTCCGGCACTGATTTTATTTGTGGAAGGGGGATCAAATGAAATAAATTAGCATCTTACCAATATGATGCTGAAGTGTAACTTATAACCTAAAACAATTTGTTCAGACAATTGAAAAAAGGAAATATAACTAAAGTACACCTGAAAAAGAAAAACAATATTTTCATATTTTACTAAGAAAACTTTAGAAGATGAAAATCGACAAAAATTAATGAGAATGACCATACCATATTAATAATTCCTTTTCATTGGATACTTTAATTTTGTCTTTGGATAATTAAAAAAATAATTACAGAGTACAATCTTTTATATTTTATTGAAAGATCGAATTTTATTTTTCCTGTTCTTTGTTAAGCGTATACTTTACATAAATTATTTTTAAAAAAATTACTTTTGAATCATATTGTTTCAAAAAATTGAAGTAATTTTTCCTATGTAATTCTACAAATATGTGACGCTGGAGTGTTTGTCTTACAGAATTAAATTATTCAGCCTAAGAGAAGAAAAATTGCTTTAAGCACATGTGGATATTTCAAAAGTTTCAATGTTTTGAAGCAGAAATTTAAAAATTATTTCTATTTTTTGTATTTCATGAGATATCAATATGTGATTTTTAACTGTCCCCACGAACAAATAAAATAGTTTAATTTCTTTGTCGGTATTTATAAAGGGGTGATGCGCTTTCTTTCGTTTCTCCACATACGCAGACTCTATCTATTGATCCATCAGAAGAAGTCATGACCGAGCTGCAAATCTCCTCCCTAAAGTGACCCAACATGCTTCATTGAATTCAAGTCGTGTGAACATGCTGTCCACTCCATGCTCTCGATATTCTGCTCCAAAAATGGTCTCTAACAAGACATTCTCTATGGCACCGAACATCGTCACTCATTAAAAGGGATATGCAGCTTAGAATAATAGAACATACAGGAGTGATGTTAAACAAAAGGACTCACAATTTCTTCTTTAAACCTTGCATCTATTAAATGATTTTCTAAATGATTTATAGATCTGTATTTCAATTAGCATTTAATTGCGACCAACCACCAACCATCCTCACTACGGTATAATGTCATTTAAAAAACAAATTTTAGATTATTTCTAATGACATGAAATATTATCCATATAAAGATACGTTAATTAACTTGAGGCATCCCGATAATCCAGTAACTTCAGTAATCCCGATCTTAACAACAAAAGCAATGTATATTTCAATTGCAAATAAGATGAATTTAATAGCAACAAAAGAGGGGGAGGAGAGAAGAGAAAAAGAAAATCTTTACCAAATATACATTTTTTTAATAACCAAACTCTTCTTGAAGCTTAGACATCGTGTTACTAAAGAAAAAAAGTTCTTGCATTAAAAAAAAATTGCATTAAAAATGCGGTAAGCTGCAAATTTGTTGAGAAATATTCAAAGGGAATTGCTAACTGGCCATTCTCTGATAATACTGTCTAGAAACAAATTGAAACAATAGCGGAATTTTGTGAAGAGTTAATGCTTCGAATAAAATAATTTTTTTTCAATTCATTATGAAAGTTTATGAATCTACAGATTTTGCTTGTTTAACCATTTTGATAGTCTTGGTTCGCTATGTTTGAAATTCTGCAGTCTAAGGTATCACACATTGACTACTCCGACATGCCTTCGGGCACATGGATAAAATCTGAATGACCGGACCGCCGAGGCAACATTCAACAACCGAGGGAGCTAAGATTGAGTCCTAAAGGCCATCACCGGCCACTGTACAACCCTTACCGAGGGAAGCCCATCCCGTCATACTTAGGGGATAGTCGACGCCACAACATTTTTGCACCCATCCGGGTGGCGAAAATCAACCACCATGCCGGAAGCTTCTCATCCGTATATCTGAAATGTCCTCTTTTGGGATAGACTTAGGAGGTATGCTATTATATAAATCTCTTTCATAACCAACTACCCGTTATGAGAGAGCTGATTAACAATTATATTTACGAGAATGAACTTTGTTGCAATTTTAGTCAAGTTGTGTTGTTATAAACTCACAACTGGGCTGTAACAAAGGGCCATGCCGAATAACTGCGATTGCCCCACACATCAAATATATGCAATGCTATCTACATCACTATGCGTTTGTGGTGAAGCATATACCGAATGTATTTAAAGCCGTGTTATATGTATGTTGTAAAAATGATATATTTAATGAAAAAAACATAAATAGGTCTCAGATTTTTTTTTTTTTTTTTGTATGAAGAATTAACTAGAGGATACAAGATTCTGATTTTATCTCCGTAATATAAAATTAAAAATATTGAACTGACTTTTATAATTAAAATATAATTTTTTTTTACATGAACAATGTTATGAATGTAATATAAAATTGCATAGCGAAATCGGATTGCAGTATTTGGCCTATTTAGTATATATATTCACCATTCTCAATTAAGTAAATTTATCTCTGCAAGAATTTATCTCTTCATCGATGTACTAAAAATGGAAGAAAAAAAATAATGCATTAATTTTGAAGCTAATCATGTGATCATAATATATCGTAAAACTGGACGCACTGTGATTTGGAAATTTAAGGATACCCTTAATTAATGCAAAACGAGGTGATGTTGAAAAGCGGCGTTGCAAAATATATAGAGGAGCATCTTTGTCTATTAAAAAAAGCAGCTGAAGGGTTTCTCGTAAGCAGCGTCTCGGAAACTTTCTCGCATACTCTCCCACCAAGGTCTTATTTCTCTTCCTCTGTATAAATTTGAACCTTGGGTAAGGCTACGAAACCTTGCATGCCAATGGTAAACGATAGCTATGAATATAGATATTTGCCTTGTATCGAGTATTTTTTTTTCTGAATTTATAGTGAGAATACGTATTTTGGATGTGTTTATGCAGATCTATTCATTCCAAAACGTGATACGGTATTATAGTTGTAGTCACAACATAAT
Source organism: Argiope bruennichi (assembly GCF_947563725.1). NCBI lineage: Eukaryota > Metazoa > Arthropoda > Arachnida > Araneae > Araneidae > Argiope > Argiope bruennichi. The sequence continues at coordinate 66,134,561 of NC_079153.1, read as the reverse complement.
ATACCGAATTTCTTTGATTTAAGTCATTGCGTTTCTATGCATACAAAACTACAGACTCACTGACTGTCGATTGTTTGACGGATACTGTGCAAAATTTGATATCCCTATTTTAGATGCTATAATTATTTATCAAATATTATCTGATTAGCTCTTTGCATTTTGGAGTTATCAAGTTCTTTTGTACATGAACAATCGTACGGATAGATTTCATGTGAAATTTGACAGAAATCTGAAACTTGGTCATAACTTCATATGTACCAAATTTCAGCCATCTAGCTATAATCGTCTTTTAGTGATCCTGTTCACAGCCTAATAAACCGATATAATGCCAAATATGTGTTTTGGGGACTTTGGGATGCCGGAAGCATGAAAATTCGTTAAAATTTCGTTCGAATTTTTTTTACGATTACAATATTTCTTTTATTCTTCGTATATGAGAAGCTAAAAAACCGTTAGAATATTTCGTATCAGAATAAACTATGCACAAACGGATAAAATAATCCACTTGTGTACTGTTATTGTCAAGAAGATTTCCCAATGAAGTACAGGAACTAGCTAATCGACTTATCACCAAATATTCCTCTGTATAAATTTGAACCTTGGGTAAGGCTACGAAACCTTGCATGCCAATGGTAAACGATAGCTATGAATATAGATATTTGTCTTGTATCGAGTATTTTTTTTCTGAATTTATAGTGAGAATACGTCGAATTAAAATCTAAATTCGAGTTTCTCAAATTTTAGTTGCAAATTTAAGGAGTAGGTATATTTCTGATCAAATTTCGAACTTGCAAGCACTATCATTATTATCTTGATTCCATTTAAAACAATAAATTTAGGTGAAAAGTTTTTTTCTTTCATATGTGGCAACGAAAATAATATATAGAAATAAGATTATGCAAAATACGAACATATTGCTTCCAGATAATATCTACAGAGGTAGAATTTGATTGTTTGTGCAAAAAAATCAATTATAATTGTAATGTCTGGCACATTGGATTGAATGCCAGATTGTAATGTCTGACACATTCCAGACATTAGAAGCAATGATGTAGAAGTTAGCGTCACCGCAATACGAATTATACTATTATTAACTGGATAAATAAAATAACGTTAAGCAAATATTTAAATTCTGCTTCTATTGAAATTTCAATTTTCTTTATTTTAAGTCAAATCTCTAACTTACATACAATTTCAGAGAAGATAGTTGATTTTGCCGGAAGATCATATAAATTCAAAGTGCCATGAATAAAAAAAGATGAAGATTACTACCCTAACTTGCTAGAAACATTTTCATTTCAGTAACTTGTCTTCTTTTATTTGTTCGACGATATTCCAGGAAATAAACGTCTCCTAATGTTATAATTGTTTCTTTTTCATGAAAGCACTAACAGATATATCGAAGAAAGCAATTTACACCAAGGCGGTAGATCTTTATTCCGTTTATAGTTCCAAAATTCGTCTTAAAATGAATTTTAAGTGTGTTTTATTAAAAATTTTTATAGGTCGAATTATATCGAATTTTCCTTCATCACCGGGCAAAAATCTCTTAAACTGACATTTATTTTTTTGTGCTTTATATTTCGTATATTTTTTATTCCTTCAAATTACTTCAATATTCGCCCATCATGCATATTTTACAGCAGAATAATTTTCTTTTACTATTGAATTATTTTCAACTAAAAAGTAAAATGTTTTATTTTACTTTATATACATTCTTTAATTACCTTTCATTATAGAAAGATTTAAAATTTATCCTCCAGCATTTCACAACATGGTATTATATTCTTAGAATAAATTTAAAATATCAAAAATGTGGTTAATGGAAAACAGATCTGAATCCATTTTATTCTTAAAACTGAATGCTATTGTTTGTTAATATGAATTGGTACTTCTATTCATATTTTGGTTAAAAGTAAACTGAGTCTATTATCGAGAATAAGAGCTACCGTATAATCTGAAATACCTTGGTTGATGATATAATTATGGTACTTCGTTTATTTTATTTTTATCTAATTTCTATCCAACAGTTTCAATCGTTCCACTTAACACAGTTTATTTTTCTTCCATCCAGGAAGATTTCCGTTTTCATATTTTTGATAAATTTTCAGACAGTTTCCGTATTTGTTTTCAATCATTTTCTTGAGTTTAATTATATGTTCTTATTAGTCTATATAATTTTTCTATTTATTAATATATCCGAAACCTTTCAGCAACGCAAAATGAGTTAAACAACTGTTGATCTTTAGGTAAGTTTTTCACTCAAAGGATGACGTTTCTCGTCAACACTAAAACTGTTAGTGTTTCATTACTGCCCTTAATAGAATTTCTGAAAGATTTGGAGCATCCCAGTTTTCAAACTTTATGTTTATTCACGATGCAGTTTATCAGGAAACAATCGCTGGAGCAATTAGGAACGTTATTACATAGAAAATACACGTGCATCTTAGAACTTTTATTTTCTAAAGATAAATCTCTGAAAAACAGCTTTGAATTATTTACATACTCATACATGATAAAAAGTATGCCAGGTAGCCGTATAGTAAAAGAATTGTGTATTTTGTGTTTGTTTCTTTACTGCAATGCATGAGTTAATGCAAGAAAAAGAATACAAATTGTATCTTCGTCTCTGAAGACAGCTGATTAAGTCCAGGCAACCGAAACTATCCAGTCACGATGACGATAGTTTACCAGTAGATTATCAGACTAAACAAGCTCGTTCATTTTTTTATATTAATCTTAAATTCAATTCTGTACAAAAGAAATAAATATCAACAACAATAAATAAAAAATGTGGTGCAATCGCAAAATTATAATTTTTAAAAGGATAGATTGCCAAATATGGCAGTCTTTAGTTAATATTTGGTGAATATCTATTTTTTGGCGAAAAGTATGTGCCGTCTTTTTTTGTTTTATCTAAAAACCCTTTTATTCCATATTAAAAATTTTGCACTGATTAGAATTCGAATATCATAGTTTACTAAATTATCATTCATTAATATGTTTAAGTATGCTTATATATGCCATAATTGAAGAACCACGAAATAGATTCTTGATCTGTGTAATTTTAAACTAAAGTCAGATGACGAGGACAACAACTGAGAGAACAACCTCCTCCCCCCAAAAAATTTCATACCATTTCAAAAGCAGTAAATTTGATACTAATATTAGATTTATTATGTGCTAGGTTCATTATATGCTAAATTAGATCTTCAGTGGGTATGAATTGGATCGATCTGTCTTGGTGGATTTGGATTGAAAGTCGAATTATGAACCCTCCACTGACAAGGATGATGTCTTATCTCCAGGTTACCAGACTTCCCCGCTCCCAGCGAAAGAAAAAAATGTTAATTATTTTTCTTGATATTGAGATTTAGGTTACACTCTGAACGAAATACACTTCTTAAAAACAGCAGAAGAATGCATACTCAAAAAGAATAACTTTCTGAAATTTCCTTGCATTTTTCTTACTAATGTATCGTGATGTAACTTAAATTTTTAAAAATCATAAAAAAATTAATCCAAACGAATTCATGTAATTCTCTCAATTCGGCCTCTTTAAATGTTAAGCAATCTGGAATACAATATTAAATTAATTGAACAGGAAAAAATTCTTCAACAGACACTATAATTTCGGAAATATCATTTCGCTTTTTATTAGAATAATTTATTTGAAAATTCTATATAATAAAGTTTAAAATGTTATTAAATTTTTTTTAATCTTTTCATAAGGCAAATGGTTATGAAGATGATCTTGATATCGCTAATATAAATTGAAATATCGATAAAAGAACAACCGTCATTTAAATTTAAATACTGCGATCGGTAAAATATTATATATATGGAATTAGAAAGATAATCAAATTTTCTTTTCATTTTATGAAAATTCTGGAAGATGTATAAAAGTGTCATTTAGCTTAAGACGATTTTTCCCCAGAAAAACTAATGAAATTCAGATTTATTACGAAGTACATCTTTTAGTAAAAATTAAATAGATTTTATAACTATTTAACGTTTTAAATATTTATCAAAGCTTTTGAAGAGAAAATAAGAGTGTAATCTTAAATTACTCGTATTATTACTCTGCTATGCTATAGAAGAAAAATGCTTGCTGAAATTAAATCAGCTTTTTGTTATGCTTACGTGCTCAAATATAGCTCAGAAATGCGGCAAACATTCAATCTATTCTTATTTTCAACGAAGTTTTAACCCATATAAACAATTCTTAAAAGAATTTTTTATGTCTCTGTGGTTTTTCTCCTGTATGCTCTTAAAATAATCACGCAAAAAAACCAGAATTCCCGAGAGAATTACTTAGAAATTTTCCTCTAAAAAATAGTCATTTGAACAGATTACTTTAGAAACGTTTCATAATATAATAGCGATAAACTTTTAAAATCTTTTTATTCTCTGTATTTTTTTTTTTTTTTTACTTGATGATAAACAGAATTTTATAAAGACTGGTAGATATGTTGCAGGAGAGAAAAGAGGAGGGAAAAAAAGCGTTCTTGACTCTTGAACTTGTATAAAATAAAGTTTCATACGAAAATTTCGATTTTTTGAAGAACATAGAACAATTAAGTACATTTCGCATCTGAACTTGAGTAGGTGCGCGAAAATGCTTTATTTCTTAAGAGTGAGAATTAAGATTTTTCATAATATTTCACCTTTACAGGTTCAAGGGTAGATGAAATTGCAATGTATTTAATTTTTTTAAATAAAATGTTCAATCACAAAAATGTAATACCGGTAAAAAAGTCCTTTCATTTTCAAAACTACATTAGGAACATACCTTGAAACTTTCAAGAAATATTTTTAGTAAAAAAATTCAATTGGCATCATTATATTTACTATTATTATTAGTGACAGAGACAAATTTAGGCACTTGGCTTTTCTTGATAATCCACATGATGAGGTTCCTTTTTAAATGGAAATGTCAATTTAATTTCACATCTATAATTTTATGAAAATGCTTCGTTTATTTATTCTGATTCTTGGTTTCTCAACTAACAAATTTAGATTATTATTTAAATAGAAACTCGACTTTTATAAATGCTATAATAATAAAGTAAATGTTAAGAGAAAGATTGGAATCTGACACATTATACTTGAGATAGTATTAACAATATTCTAATGTCTCTTGTTCTGATTTGTATTTTTTCACAAATTTATTTTTTGGTAATTATAACAACATTTTCTAATTATCCTGCCTGTGTCTCACCTCTTCCCAATGGTCCTAGACCTTATCAGTAATACGCTACTGATTAGATCCTCTTCTTCTTCTGTTTTGAGGCATTTGTAACTAAAATCTATCAACAAATTGAAACCGAATTTCGTATAAAGACTGCAAAGGGTATGAGAAAATTAATTCCGCCAAAAAAAAGTTACCCTTAGGAGAGATTTTGGTTCTGTTTGAGAAAAAACGTTTCACAAAGAATGTGAAAAAATGGTTTAAGTAACATTTCATTAATATTAGAGATAAAAAATAACATATAGAAATGAATGTTATGCGATTTGAAACATGCTGAAAATAATCTGCTGTGAAATAATTTCTGTCCCATACACAAATGACTTCCTCTGTGTACAAAATATTTCAATGACAAATTCTGTACATATTTTTTTTTCTTCTGCTGAATTAATTTATTTTCGTTCATTACTTTCAGCTGTTCCAAATAAGAAAAGTTGCTTTATGGTGGTAGTATTATTTTCAATAAATTCTTATATGTATACATATGTACTAAAAATGCTTTTATTACATTTCATTAATCTTTTTTTTAAATGAGTACATAATGCATTAACTGAAGCGTTTGAAAATTTGTAGAAAATAAACAGTCGACCTTATTCAAAATTCATTTTTAGCGGTATTTGCAGAACATTGCTAAATTTTGACACTGTGGGTATAAATGCTGTTTGGATCTCGGCATGGTCACAGGAATTCTGGGAACAAGGAATCCTTCGGCTCGTTAATCAATGGAATCGTTGTGCTCAGGCCTATGGTATATACTTTGAATAAAGCCTTCATTTGTATCCACAGTGTCGTTTCGTACCTTTTCATTTGAACACCCCTTGTATTAGCCTTTCTTTATTAAGAGCTGATTCCTCTTATAAAATAAATTATAACCTACAAAACACATAATTAATAAGAATTGAATGCATTATAAATGCCTTCTCCTTTTATTTGCAATCCGATATAAAAAAATTATTTCAAAAAGAAGCTATTATCAGTCTATTAAAAAGGTAAAAATATTTTTATATGAAAAATCTGTAAGTCAAACAAAAATCATAAAAAAAATCGCAGAAAACGATAAAGAATTAATACGCAATAAATATAATAAGAAATTAAAAATCTTAAATTTTTATTATGTAAATATTAAAAAAACACATTTTAAAAATGATTACAATTGCAATTAGCATAGAATGTTTCTACCTCGCGCTTTTGCTGTTTATGTTTAAACGTCCAAATTTTAAAACAAAATAATTTTCATTTTTAAAACAAATATAAAAACGATTTTTAATCTTTTATATATTTATTACTTTGCCCTCATTTGTATTTATTTCGATAAATTCCAAATTCTAGCTGCCATCATGTTTGTGAATAATTATTCGGTGTTTACTACACACACAATTTTGAGTTTGAATATTAAATAGATGTAACAATGCAAGCTTCGAGTTTTATCTTTCCAATTTCTCTAAATATTTAATAGACCCATTAGCAATTTATTATCACATAATTGCTAACGCCATTACTTTCAATATGGTCATGAATCATACATCCTCTCTATATATTTTATAAAATAAATGCTAGAAAACTTTCTCTTGCACTCAATCTGAAAATTATGCATACACTCCATTTCGTGCAAGAGCAAGTATTATGCATCCCTGACTCTAACATTATACGAACTGATAAATCATTTTTTTGTTGTTGATGATTCATGAGGAAATCGAGAAGAAGATTCGCCAGATCACCTGTGGAAATGTAACATTATTTATCAGAAGAAACGGATCCTTTTATTGCCAAATAATGCAGATTTCCCAACGAGTATGATGAATTTATGACTGCTAGGGTTGAACGCGTTCATCTTCGGCTGTCATCTTGATGGGTGGCAGTGACGTCATTATTCGAAAGTTTCGAGTTTACTCTTTCCTACACCCTGCGAGTGGGAGAGGGGTGTAAAAACAAAGATCACGTCTGCGACCTGTTGATGCCATTCAAACCGGGTTTTGCTGAGTTGAGAGATTTGGTTGGACCTATCGTGATGCGTCATGTTGGAGATTTGAATTAGATGCGTTAAATGAAAACGTGACATATGAAGGAAAGGTATTTAAAGTAAGGAAGCTAGCGTAATTCTAGTTAAACCACAGTAATTAATATAAAAACTTTTGATAAGATCATACTTTCGCAATGACCTGAAATGTTTCAATTATAAGAAAGATTTATAGGATAAAGACTGTTATTGTTTTGGAAATCTGAATTCATTACAGTGAGAAGAAAAGAAATGAAGTCATTTCTATTACTTTCGCTACACAATTATTTTAAACTTTTTCTTTTATGCACTTGAAATAAATGAAGATTCACAAAAATAACGAATAGCTGAAGCAATTTTTTTAATTTTTATTTTTTTATATAAGAATACAATATGTTTTTTAGGATGTAAAATTTTTATCATAAATAATAGCTTTTTATGATAATGTCGAGTATAACAGACAATTTACTTATAAATAAAAAAAACTATTATTAGATTAAACTGATTGCTGAAATCATTCACATATTCCTGTAGTGTTAGTTATTAATCATTTGCATGTTCCTGTAATTTTATTTTCAAGTAATTCTTCTTACCACAAAAATGTTTATTCCTATAATTTTTTTTGAGAAATTATAGCTTTATTATAGCTATTACTTATAGCTACATTAACCCCCGGGGGGTACCTCGAAATGAGGATGAGATACTTCCGGCATGGTGGTTGGATCTCGCCTCCCTGGAGGATACACTAATAGGTGGGGGATCTGACTCCTCCCATCGATGACGGGACGTACTTCCTTCGTGGAGGATTGTACCGTGGTCGGTGACTGATCTTAGGAACTCAACCACAGTTCCCACCAATATTGCTGTTGCGGCGGTCCGGTCATTCAGTTTTTATGGTTTAAATCCGTGTTCCTTCGTGGCGGGTCGGAGAGTTCAATGGCTGACTTACACTACATTAATAGTGGCACATAAAAATACTTTAGAACGATTTGTTAAATGATTAAATTGCTACAATATATATCTTGGTAGTTTAATATTTATATCCACACAAAGTTCGTAACAAAGTTTGTTATTATTACTGAATTCTTGGTATTCATTTCTTATGAACTAATTCATAAAAAAATGCAATTATGATTAATAGAAATAGAAAATACCTGAAGTTCATAGTCAAAAAAGAGATAAGAATAAAGATGAATTTGGCCTAAAAACTTCATGAAAAATCACTTTTGCATAGGAATCAGAACTAGGGAATACTTTTAGGAGGGTCATGACAAAAGTAATTACACATAGATTATTCAAACTATGAAAATTATTGTGAATAAAGAAATAAGATTCACTTTTTTTCTTTTTCATTCCGATTTATTTATTCATATAATCTTGAGGCTTTTTCTACAATGAATAACGTGTATGTATAACGTGTATAGCTTGTATTTTTAGATGTTGCACTTTTAATGTTTATACCCTAAAAATATCTATTGATTTGAGTTATTTTAAAAAGTTTGTTCACTTATTTTTTATCTAGCTTTAATTATTTTTAGATTTTTCAAATCTTAGTTAAATAGTACAAAACAATTAGAGATGCAAAGTATTTGCATAATACTAGATAATATATATTCAATTATAAAAATTTTATATAGCACTCATAACTATGGATTTACTTTCAGGGAGAGATACAAAAAGGGTCAGGAGTGTGGTCAGGATTTCTTTCCCCTTTAGACAATATTTTAGACATTACTTTACCTTAGACAATATTTTGTTGTCCTGAAAAAATGCTGCCGTAGGGTTGGTCGCATTCTAACAGTTAATAACACTGAATATGAATCTTTGATAATAAAGAAAAAGCTTTTAATAACATATTTTAGTTAGTTATCTAATTTAATTTATACATTTAATACAATTTAATTTATATATAATAGTTATTTAATTTATATATTTAAAATGGATTTTAAAAATTTCGGTTAATTGATTTTTTAAAGAATTTTTTTTAATTTCTTTTATTTTTTAATATTATTACTTGTTACTAGACCAAAGCCTATTCAATGAATTTAGCAGAAATTTGTTATAACATATTTTAGTGGCTTTTATCAACAATTAAAATTGAAAAAAAAAACACTTTTCAAGACATTGAAATGAACTCTCAGGAATTTTTTTGATATTTCTTAACGAAAGAAGGTTCTACAAACTACTTAAAGTAGAGTTATCAGAAAGCCTTTTCTAAATCACTAGAAATTTAAAATGTTCTTCAATAAAATGTTGCATTATTTCAACATGGTTGAACTGTTTCTAATAGGACACCTATTGAATGCACATCTTTGTAGAATTCTAATGGTATAACATTAACAAAGGAATGCTTTTAACGATTTTTTTTTAAGTCCAGAGAAATGCGTCATTAAGATAAGAATTTTATAGAATGGCATTTGTGAAAATCTACGAAGTCCCATCCTTAAATTACTGATTGCTTCATTTTTAAAATTATTTTTCCTAAGTACACCATTTCCATTTCGTAAAATTAGTGAAATCTTGGGAAATATTCTATGAACTGTACTAAGGTTGTGGATCACAACCTCAACCGAACTGATAACCTATTGTTAAAAGTAAACTTGTGAAATAAATAAATGGTTAAGTGTAATACGAGAAGTGACTGTTATATACTGTGAAGGAAAATTCTGGTTTGGAATTGCCGTAATGCGGGGTGAATTTGTCTCATACAATTTCCTGTAAAGATAAAGAGAGAATAGTGCAATAAATTTATCGATTGCACAAAAATATATTTGAGTTCAAAACTACGCCATTGCCTTACAATATGCACTTTAAAAAAAACGTAAAAGGAGTTTTATATAACATTTTCCTACACAATAAATATACGGTGATAAATATTGTGCAAAAAAAAAAAAAATAGAATAATAGTTTGAGATTTTTCTGTTACAGTAGATGCCACCTGTAGTGATCATTTTGAACCAAGCCAAGGTGCTGAATTATTCTTAAGGCCGAAAGGCCTTAAGAATAATTCAGTTTTGTAAGAATTCAAAGGTGCCAGAGAAAAAAAACACAAGACATCATTCGTATTATTGATTTGTTTCAATTAAAGACAGAAAAATCAATACAATGTACTGGAAAAAAAATATTAATCACTCATATTTATTTTTTTAAACATTCTTTAGCAGTTATTGAGAAGAATGTTTTATTAATATTTCATATATATTTCATATTATTTCAAAATTTCAAAAATATTAATCATACATGTTTATTTTTAAAACATTCTTTAACAGTTATTGAGAAGAATGTTTTATTAATATTTCATATTATTTCAAAATTTCAAAAATATTAATCATACATATTTATTTTTTAAACATTCTTTAAAAGTTATTGAGAACAATGATTTATCAAGATTTCATTTAATAAAACTTTCATATGAATAACATTCAGCTAAATATTCAGCATGGTACTGAAATGGAATTTTTAGTAAACTGAACGCTTACAAAGTTCGCTAACTGATGTTGACTTCATCTTTGGTTCATCATCTTGTTTTTATGCCGTGATTTCTTCATCTTGCCGTGATTTCTTCAACTTATAGGTGAAAGACAAATTGTTCCTTCTGTAGTTGTCTCCCAATTTTCGTCAACTTTGAATCCGGTCTCACAACCTTCTATGGAAAAGTCTTCTGACATTTCAAAAAATCGGATTCATCTTCTTTATTCATTCAATAAATCGTTCAAGTAGAGCCACTACATCACTACTGATCACTACACTTGATTGCTAGAACTGGCGGGTTTACTTTGTATTTTTACTATGTGTCATACTAATAAATAAAAAAATTACGTGAGAATGAACTTTCATTTCTCAAATGAATAAAATTTAACAATGAATTATGTTAATTATTTAACAATGAATAAAATTATTTCATTCTTCAAATGAATTAATTTTAAAATGCACTACAACAAACAAATTTATTTCTTAACTTTAACAACGAAGCGATATCATAAATAGTTAGCAAAATGCTTAAAAGCGGTTCATTGGAAAACTGCAAAATTTTTACTACTTCTTTAATATTTTCAAAGATTTCTGTGAAAAATTTTGACATGCCTTTAATGAGCTTAGATTAATACACGCTTTGAAGCAATAATGGGACTGGCATAAGACGAGCCAAATACATCTGAAAAAGATAACTGTGAAGTTAAACTTCTGTCCTACAGCTCCTGGCAAGTTACAAATTACTATTTATAACACCAGCTTTTAATTATATTATATTTTAGAACTATTTATTTCCTATGCTCCTATTTATACCTCAGAATATTTTACCAAAAAATAAACTTTTAAGTGGATTTTAGAACGAAAATTGTTGCAATTTCCTTCCATTTTCAATTTAATAATATTATACATACATACATAATATTGAGATTTTGTGTAATTTTGTATATAGCAGTGAAACTTGGATGATTTGAATGCTTTTAATTCAAATAGAATCAAAATTTTATTCGATTTTTTTTTCGGTGGTCCCTTAAATTTTCATATAGTGTAATTTTAAGGGCATCGTCTATTATTTCGAATTTATTTTGGCTTTTTGAAGTAAAATTAGTCTTTTTCATTTTTGTATTGTTTTCATTAGTTAATTACGCCTGTATCCTTTGTTTTCAGAAATCATAACTGAATTACTTTTAATTACCCTTTAATTCTCGGCTTAACGATGTTCAATAAAAAAAAGCAACAAATAATTCCACTTTAAAGAAATGTTTAAGCATTGCCTGTGTATTATACTATTCATTTTGCAGTTTTATTGTGTGGGAATTATACTTAAAGTTCTATAAACAAATTTATATTAAAATCATTTAATTATTTATTGAAATTACAAGTTTTAAAATTATAATTATCATCACTTTATCAATTAAAATTATTATTAAAGGTTTTATACAAAGAATAAGTAACTGTGTTTAGCAGTTTACAAATAAACATTATATCCTATTACTTATCCATTTTTTGTCTAAGAATTGTTGCCTTTATTTCTCTATTTTACCTTCCTTCCCTATAAATCTGTTGAGGATCCATTTACACAAATGAGCTAAGATCGAACTTATAATAAATAATATATTATTCAAAATGTTTTGATTTTCTTTTCTACAGTAAAATGTCTACAAAATGGTGCATAAACCTGCGGAACTGTTCCAAATTTGTTCGCATAGTCACCTTACATGGCATTGGTGTTGTGGTGAAAGCTTATAAGCCAGTTAAGAGCGACGCTACACGTGGAATCCTTTTGTATTGTGGTCTTGTTACTCGTCTGCGAACCACAAGGTACCAGGTTCTATCCTCACTCATACCAATCCACCACACTGGTGACCTCGGATAATGAACCTTCAACCTTCGTACAGCTGTTGTGGGGATATCTACCCACAGCAAACCAAAGTCGTCAGATTCACTTGACGCAGCAACACAAAGTTGTCAGACTCACTTGGCGCAACAACAACCACACGCGCTCGCCATAACGCTTGGCGCTACTCAAATGGGTACAGGTGCATTAGACTCAACTGCTAAATACATTACCACTCAGCAGCCATATCGTTCGTCTCACCTCCGACTCACTGGAGGGAGAGTCTGTGGTGAAAGCTTATAAGCCAGTTAACAGCTACGTTACACTAGCAATTGCTTTTGTATTGTGGTCATGTTTACTCGACTGCGAAAAACAAGGTCCCAGGTTCTATCCTCGCTCATAACAAACCGCCATAGTGTACAACAGTTGTGTAATATCAAACTTTGGCGTGAAAGTAAGCATATTTACAGAATCTATAGTGTCATCATTGGCGAGTTATTTGGTGATTAAACTCTGGTATGTGTTAATAATATCCAAAAATCGAATATGTTTTTCAGACAGGTTTTGTAAAAATAATTGAAACAAAAATTTGACACAAAACTGCGCTTGTAGTCATAAAATCCTATACCAAATTTCATATATTTAAGCCATTGCGTTTTTGAATTATCGCGTTTACATGTTTCTGAAAGCACATACCGACAAACAGTCAACCCGTAGTTGGATTTGGCTCAAAATTCAACAGATGTCTACACTATACATGTAAAATCTGTGTACGAATTTTACCTATTTAGCTCTCTTCGTTTTGTAATTATCCTATTAACTCATTGCGAGCAACCAGACAGTTGGACTTCCTGTATAAAGATTTTCCGAAAAATTTGACAGAAATCTGAAAATTTGGTCTAAAGATCGTGTACCAAATTTCATTCGTTTAGTTCAAATCGTTGTTTATCTATATTTGTCACAGACAGGCAGACGGATATCTTCCAAAAATGTGTTTTTCGAATTCAGGGAGATCTAAAACGTGGAGATTCATCATAATTTCAAGTTCGAATTTTTTGACGATTAATATATTATCTTTATACTACGGATACGAGAAAGTAAAAAGGGCATTTTTCTTAAATGATTCTTTTGTTTTGTTTATTCGGGAAAAAAAGACAAATATGAACACAATTTTTACTTTTAAATAATTTTTATGATTTGCTGATCCGAGTTATATCAGATAAATGAAAGATATTAACTAAGAACATAATTTTTACTTTTAAATAATACTTATGATTTGTTTATCTGAGTTATATCCAATAATGCAAGATGTTAAATTATATATTAAGCTAACTTTACTATATTATTTATGTCACGAATATTGAGAATTTTCGAATCGTTACAGTTTTTGCAGACACTTGCTATATTTCATTACCCAGTAAAAGTGCAGCCAACACGAAGCAATTTTAGATAAACTATCTAAAACCTGAAATACTTCCCTAAAATGTCCTTATTTGTCATTTTAAATCACAGTATCCTTAGGATAAAGGGTAACGGATTTTATCCGTTGAAGATTCTTCACGAATTACATTTATTCTTTTGACATTTTGAGAGATCCAAAACAATTACCATTTAAGGTTTCTTCAAAAATCGTGACTATTTTCTGGTTTCTTTTTAGAAATAAAAGCATATTAAAACGATTTGCCTGATCTCATTTCTGCTCATCGTAATCTAAATAATATAACTACAGTTTGGTCACTTCCGAAAAAGACAATAAGCATTATTTAAAAGCTCACACATGTGATTTTTCAAGATAATTGAGGACTGAGTCGTGATTATATAACAGACATCTAGAGTAAAGAGACTAAGCTGTATTTCTGGTTCTTTATTCGATTCATTCGTGTGTAATTATTTAAAAAATTAAAACAAACGGCAATTAGAGCATCTATGCAATTTCCTATAATGGAACTGTTCATTAAAAACGGTGGATTTTGCTTATGGCTTTAGGTTACCCTAGTGACGAAGTCTGACTCTAAAATCTGAAAATATATAATTTGTTTAATATTTAATCTAAAAGAAATGTTCTGTTTATTATATTTCAATGTTCTCAGTAAATAACATGAAAAAGACTATTAATTCTCATTATAGAAAATGCAATTATAAACTCAAATGATTGTTTATTTTTTTTGTTAAAATTTTGCAATTAACTTAAACTGAATATTTAAAAATATTTTTTTAAAAATTTCTATAAGGCCATAAAAATCAGATTTCATCAATTGGCAAAACTTTCGAGGCATTACATCTATTTAAACACTTTTTTAGGTATAATCTATATTTTATATCTTTTGCAACTGGCTATATACAAATGATAGACCAATAGAAATTTTTTCTTTTATGTATGGACTTTTATATAAGATGTGTCACGAAACAAATAGGAATTTATTTCCTTTGAGGTGCCAATCTTTTCGATTTTTAATTACCCTTGAGATGTATTTCTTTTTTAATGTACCATGACATACATGGAGTTTTATGGACGATAAAAGAAGACAATAGTATGTAATTTTATTAACTGTATGAATGTATCCTGTTCTTATTTTCCAATTAGTACTTTAATGTTCTTTCACTAAATTGTTCTTTTAAAGAAGAGTTCTTGAACGTCACTTATATCTAATCAAAAGGTTAAGGAAGCCCTGATCTAAATAGAAAAATACATCATCCAAGATTATTGTGTTATCGCAGCTCAGATACTTTCAATATGTTGTGAAATCGGTTTATTAAATAACGCTTCATATTTCTCACATGTGCATGATTTGAAATCAACTTAATGTAAATTCATTTATGCTTTGGTCACATTATATTTATTTATCTTTATTTGTTGCTGAAAGAAGAATCACCCACGTGCTGGCAATACAGATATTACATCTGTCAGCCATATTCTGCCAGAATGTTCAAATTTCAGTGTCAAACGTTTGTAATTGTTTCATACTCCTATAAATTCATTTCCAAATTTACTACTTAATCAAACTCCTCGAATTTTTCTTTCTTCCTTTTGAAAGTCCTATAGCTTTTATCTATTCACTTAAAGTATATTAATATTTTAGAGTGCCTTTTTATATACAGTTTTATTTTACTTTTACAATGATGTGATTTTAATATTTTGCGCAGCATGGTAAACGTTATAGCTCTTATACGATAAAACTCCAAATCAAAGCAAATTAGAATTAAATTTTGTTTTAGATTGCTAAGTGGAGTTTAAATAAATCTAATAATAATTTTAACAGGAATTAAATTCAGTCTTAAGAAAATCTTACATTTAACGCATAAGTGTTTGGATTTATCTCTAATTGTCTTGTCTCAAGATTTTTGAAAGAACAGCAGAGATTATTAAAAACTCTCTGGGAAATAACACACATGTTGGGGTATGCGTGTTTTACTAAATTGATGTGCAGATTGGAGATGGTATGTTGTCTCATGCATCCATCATTTTGTTTGATTGTATTGGGATCGAAGTTACTTGATGTCAGAGCTTGAGCTTCTGAAACGGTGAGTTTAGGTTTCAGAAACAGATTCCACTCGTGATTCGCTTTGTAAGCTGGTTTTTCCATATGCCAAATCCTACAGGAAATGTTAGTTGAAAAGAGACGGATGTTTGAAATAAATAGGTCATCTCAAACACAGTCCATATTATTTTATCTCACTGTCATTTCAAAAAAGTCTTCAAAATTGAATAAAACAGGAGTCCTCTAGTTTTGAAGGATAGGTCACCTCATATGCAGTCCTTATTATTTTAGCACGCTTCAAAATTACCGGATCCATTATCTCTAGCGTACCTCCAAACCCGGGTATTGATCAAGCTAATCAACATTTGTATAATAGTGACTTTAAATTGCAATATCAATTCCCAATATTTTTAATGTAACTTCAAAACAGGATTTCTGTCTAGTTAATACAGCAAAATAGTTTAATCTGTAATTTTCAAAAAATGGTATGATAGTTTCCTTTAAAAAAAATATAGATAATGCGATGACACTAATTGGCATTTAAATGTATTTTCAGAATATCCTAGAAAAGCATTTTAATAGCAACAGTTTAAATAACAATTTGATTTGTAGAACATTTCCTCATTCACATCGCTTTAGAGTTGAATTACAACTTTGAGACAGAATTTTGAGAATAAATATTGAAGAAAACTCTTCTGACACCTATAAGTGAAAAGTAATAAGCAAACATTTGGGACCAATATAGAACAAAAACGAATACAAAACTTCCATTCAAAGTGTACTTCCCTTTTATTCACTTTTATACCCTTTGTTTCTTGTAACAATCCTTTTCGTGCAGTAGTAGATGGATGTTCTTCAACTTGATTTTGATTTTCAGCCGTCACCCATCTTGTATCTGCAAGTGCAAAATCTTCGCCGAATGTGACCAATGGCTATTTCTAACCTCCCCGATTGTATGGTGAAATAAAAATATTTAAGCTCTGTAATGAAATGTTGCTATAGAAATAGAAGAGACTGAAGAGGAAAAAATACATACCTATTCATAATTTTCTAAGACAATGATATAAAAAGAGAAAAACCATGAAAAAAGGAAACTACTAGTCACGACAGTATTTCTATTATGTCTATCGAAGTTGAAACTTCTTATAGTTATAAGCTATTTCGGTCAAATTTAACTGTGAACATAGGAGTCATTCGTTACCCCATTGCTGCAAGAAGGAGTAGGAACAAAAAATTAATTGTATTGAAATGTATATGATAAGGTTAATGTAATCTTCCTTTGAACATAGAAGATGCCAGCAATGATTTTGCCAACAAATATAGAATTCTATTACCCATCATTTTTTATTTTATTTTGCTCTAGTTTAATGTAATGGTTTAGCTTTTCTTAACATTGTTTTAGTCAACGTAATAGTAAGAAATAATATAATCTTGACCTTTAAAATTTTGATGAATTTTATTGTTAAATTCCTTTCCCACTACAAAAAATAGGTATAGAAATGGGTTATAGACGAATTTCCGATTGGGCTCATTAAGTAACTACTTAGGACAACTGGGGTGAAGATAACCCAAGAAATTAAATTAAATTTTTTTTTTTTATATTAGTTGTCAAACAAACAAACAAAAAAAACCTAAATTGTGAATATATTAGGGATGTAATTTGCGCTTACAAGGAGGCCATAGTGGCCTGGTTGTAAGATCTCGGCTTCGGAGCCTGAGGGTTTCAAGTTTGGGACTCGATTCACCGAAGAACCATCGTGTAAGTGGGTCTGGCGCACGTTAAATCGGTTAGGCCCAAACGTCCTCCTCCTGGTGTGGTGTGGTGTGGAAATTGTGAGAGCGGGTGCCAGGTGTTGTCCTCGTCATCTGACCGTGGTTCAAATTTACAAGGTCCGTCTCAAAATAGCCCTAGTGTTGTTTTAAAAATGAGACATAAATATAATTAAATCTTGCGCTTTCAATGATTAATCAAAATCTTTAATAAATTAAATTATAACTTATTATTTATGTGTAATATATTAGAATACTAATAATTCATTTCACTGATTATGATGTATTGCATTTGAAAAGTCCTTTAAAACATTAATTTTTAAGCTTATATTTGAAGTTCATTATTACCTTATAATTTTAATGGTAATTAAATGAATTTATTTAAAAAAAATCATTAACTGATAAATACAGTTAACTTTGACTTAATTTGGTACTTTACACACTTTTTCCCGTTATATTCATATTAAAAATATGAATTAACAAAAGCGAATATATTTTCACTAGCAAAAATAAAAGTTATCAAAAAAATATTAAATTATTAAATAAAATGAAATTATAATAGAATAAATCATTAACATGTACATTATAAAAAATTGGGACGCCTTTTCTACACAACTAAGGACCATAAAATACATAAATTTGCAGTTGATGCCTTATCATGTTTCTATCTACCTTTGTCCATGTGAACAGAAAAGCTCTAAATAATAAAGAATGAAAAAAAAATCAAAATTCGCTTATTATATTTTTGTCTCAATAATAAATCCTTATCAAATTTTGGAAGTAATTGGCCAAGAGAATTATGGCTCTCTATCTATCCGCATGCAAGTGAATCTAATTCAAAAATTTACTGAACTAAATGAATAAAATTTTGCTTATGTATTATCACTAAAATCATAAATGTGCATTAAAGGTTAGCTAAATCAATTATAGGGTTGACTATCTTTTGATATATGTCGCTTTTTTGCAACTTTTTCTCAAAAAAGCCAGATATATAATTTTTAGATGATTTTCACATCAAGGAGTTTTGATCATGGCGGCCATAGGGAGGAAATTACATTCGAAAATCCATGTTTGACTTTCCCCGAATTACAGAGAAATCAAGCAAAAAATGTAGCATATTCGGTTAGAAGAGTGGAGAAACCCCAGTGGTTTACCTTGACTAAGCGCAAAAAAATTAATAAAAAAAAATACTGCAGATGATATTGAACTTAATACATTAACCCTGAGTGCAAAACATCGAGAGAAAAAACAAGCTCAAGGACAAAATATTTATGAATGATGAGCTAGTCTCTAAATAAGATACCCTCATACATTGAAGCCTAAATGTATTTGATCAAACCTTCATGTATCTGATGCTCTCATTAAGAAGAAAACAAACATTTCGTATCTGATCAAAACATTAAAACAATAGCAAGATCGTATTCCATAGATACCTTAATTTAAAAAAAATAATATAATATTGTACTTGTTTTACCATTGTAGAAACGAAACTCGTAAATAAAGATAACAAAATCAAGGATGTAAATTTAAAGGGCAAACAACGTAATGGATCACAGGAGACCTTCAGCTTGTTTAATGGTCTCATTACTAGGGCTTTTGTAATCTGGTAATAATTTTACAGTCATTAAAATTCAAAGTCAAAGCATAGTTAAATTCAATTAAATTTCATATCCTGCTAATTAATACCGGTAAGGAATTAATTGAAAACTTTGTAAAGTTTTCTTTTTATTTTATATATATTTTACTGCGGAAGACCAGTATCTAGCAAATGTCAATATTTTCCAGTGAATGCCAGCATTCTCATAGTTGTTCTTTGTGTTTCCCGAACATTTACAAAATATAATTATTTTTCACTTTATACTGGCAAATATCTATTTTCAGCACGCGCTAATGGTGAATGTTGAAAAAAAAATGTTTTTGTAACGTTAATACAAAACTTTAACTTTTTAAATCATTCCTTATTATTAAAATATATTAAGATATCTATCAAAATAAGAAAACCGTAGCCATTTAAATAATTGCTAAACCTAAAAGGAACAGTGCCCTTTATATGAGAAAGTAGAATTTTACTGTTATTCAATTGAAGTAAAAATCATGCAATGAGCGTTATACATTTGTATTTACTACAACAGCTCAAACTTTTATGTTTGCTCTTCTACCTGTCTCTTCTCAGAGCTTTTGTACTCCCTATCTAAGTTTATCAATGTTAACATATTTGAAAGTTTAAGAATAGAACAAAATATTCGATTTTTCATTAATCTATAAAATTTATATATACATTTTATGACATACATATTTACATATATATTTATTTACTTTCTTGTATAAAATATAACTTATTTATTATATTATCTAATTACATAACGCAATAAGTTTATATGATTAATAATGAAAAAATGTATTAAATACTTTTAAATTTAGAATATTAACTTTTTTAAATAATTATCAGTATAAATATAGAAAAGATAAATAATCTTATTGAACTCTATTAGATTTAAACTAAAATAAATTTAAAATAACTTTCGAAATAAATTGAATTTGAAAAATGTGACCAAACAAACAAAAAAACACAGCCAAATATTTTTTTTTTTAATTCTCCGATGGAATGAGCTAAAAAGTAAAAAGTCGATCTTCACACCAAAATTACATAACCGTATAAAATTTAGGAAGAGATTCATGATCAGGAAGTCTCCCTGTAAGCTCATGCTAATGTGAACACAAATTTACAGAAACGAAATAAACTAGATGAATTAACTAGAGAAATAAACTAGATTTTTTTTTCCCATTTGAATTATACAGTTGTACTTATATATGTAACATTATTTTGATTGAAGCAGAAAGCAGGTTCGAAGACATCGAAGAGACATGTTATATTTTTAAATTAATTTTAATATCCATTTCGTGAAGCATAATTATTTACAAGCAGATACGCGGACAAGGCACGTACGCCACAGAGCGGCACAAAAACAGAAGTAAGAAAAAGCGCGAAACAAATGATCACTAGTCTTATATAACATAGGATTTACAGCTACGTGCCGATGGAATACATATGTTGGCCTTTGACAACGGCAACGGAAGTATCACTTTCATTTGATACGTAGTACTGATGGCATTAGTTTTAAAGAGGAATTAATTTGGTTAGAGTTTAAAATATATATATATATATATATATATATTTATAATTTTGGACTAAACCCGATAAATGGTTATTTATCGATCGTTTTAAAATCGTATAAGTACAATAACTCAGAAAGACAATATATTACAATAATAATGGATATCAATATATAATCATTGCACTGCAATGAAGAATTTTTGTCTTCTAGGTGAAATATGTCAATGAGTAGATAATCTGACTATGTTATAAGCTTTTTTATATATGAAAGTATAACTAAATTAGCGAGAGTAGCCTCCTCATAACTTTCAGCATACACTTTAATACACTTTTTATGCCAGAGAACGCCTGAGATGGCATTGGCGTCCGATAGTTACAAAATAATAACTTTTGACAGGAATTTAGGATATCTACTGAATTTATCGTGTCATCCTTGGCGAGTTTTCTGGCGATTAATCCCCGGCATGCGCTTATAGACACCAAAATCGAATTTGTATTTTAGAAACGTTTTCCTCAACCGATTGAAACAAAAATTTGACATAAAACTGGACTTGCAATCCCAAAATTTCGTACCAAATTTGATATGCTTAAATCATTGCGTTTTTGAGTTATCATTTTTACATATTTATGAAAGTACAGATCGACAGATAGTCAACATGTTGTTGGTTTTGGCCCAAATTTGACAGGTGTCTGCAGTAAAGACGTTAAATTTGTGTACCGAATTTTATCTGTCTAGCTCTCTTCGTTTTGTAAATATCGTGTTAACTTATATTCGAACAGCCGGATATATGGACTTCCTCTGAATAGATTGTACTCAAAATTTGATAGAAATCTGCAAGTGTGGTGTACAGATCGTATACAAAATTTCAGCAGTATAGCTCAAAGCGCTTTAGAGTTATCTTTGTGATAGGCAAATGTGTTTTTCGAACACAGGGAGGTCTAAAAACGTGGGGATTCATCAAAATCTCGAGTTCGAATTTTTTGACGATTACTATTACTAATACTTTTTATGTTGCTTATACGAAAAAATAAAAATGCAGTCAACAAAAACGCTGAAATTTAATTTGTCTTGATACCAAAATTATAGTCTTGAACCCAGTCAGTTCAAGACAAGTGGGTCAAAATACGTACTTGATCCAATTCTCTTTGAAACGATATCCAATAAAACTCATCTTTTATTAGAGAAGTTATGCCAGAAAAAATAGAACTGTTGCAGAAAATGTAAAAACATTGAACAGTATATATTTATAAAATAATACTCCATCTTTCTTCAAAAATGATGCAATTGAGAAACAATATAATAATTAGAAATGGCAATTAATAACGATCAAAAAGAACAGCCACAGCAAAAAGATAAAAAAAATTACATAACTTTATTTTCAAAATTAATAAAGATAGATTCAGCGGAAAATTAATTTTCTTACTCTTAAATAATAAATTTACATGTAAAATGATTCTGAAGGATGAATTGCAATCATTTGAAACATAGAAAATCAATTTAAATCACATCTATCTTAATCAATCAAAATTTGCGAAATAAATGCAACAAAAACTTACCTACGCCTATCTAGATGAATAATCTATCTAAATGAATTTTCATCGAAATAGGTTATTTATAATTAACAATGATAAAATTCACCTTTTTTTAAAACAAACAAAGATTAAATTAATTACAACATGCCAAAAGATTAATTCCTCATTTAACTTATTTATTAAATATATTTTTTGGAGTTAATGATTATCATTCCTTATCAAGGCAAACGAATTTTAGATTTCAAGTCATTCAGGGTATAACAAAATGTATGCTTTCTTTTCGTAATTCTTTTTTCATTTCCTAATTACATTTTGAAAGATGTTTCTGCATTTAATTCCTCTAAATTTAGATCAATAGTATAGCTATTTTAAAAATAAATTTTAATTTTTACTAAGACAGTATTATCGCTTGGTATTTGAACTAATATTAATTATTTAATTATTTTAACCTGAATTGGTGTTCATTAGATGAGTGAGTCAATTCCACTATCTTTACTCACAGTTTTAATTAAATTTGTTAAATAGCATTCAAGCTGAGGAAAAGTGTATTTCCAAAGATACACAAATATCTATGTCACGAAATTATCCCTTTTGTATTGCCTGGACACGTTTTTGCTTTGTGGAATTAATTTGAAAGCAATTTTAGAAATATAGCTATCATTATCAAAATAATGAATAAAAAATAGAGTCGTATAATCCTTTATTTCTGAACGCATTATAAAATTGTTTTTGTCTGCACTCTACAGGCTATTTGACTAGAACTACTGAGCTGAACCCATATATATATATATATAGCTTTTCAGAAGTAAATGTGCAGATTGAAAATTTTTTTGAAATTATTGCTGTTGTTTCTAATGGCACTTGCCATGGACAAGCTTGCTGACGAAGTCAGCGATTTTAAGCCAAGGGAGCGTTTCTTGTTTTAGTAGCGCCAACTAGGGTCAAGAGTGCGTCTTAGCTACTCAAGCATCACATTCGCTTGCACAACCCCTTTTTACAGGGGACGGAGGGCACATTCATACATCTCACAGATAGAACAGATGAATAACAACCATGCCCGAACCGGGACTCGAACCCAGGACGCCCATATCACGGGGAAAACGCGCAACCCCTATGCCAGGTCGCCGGCTTTTGAAATTATAATATTTATGACATTTTTTAAATATTTTTTATAATATTTATGACATTTTTTAAATATTTTTTATAATATTTATGACATTTTTTAAATATTTTTTATAATATTTATGACATTTAATTTAATTAAAACAATTTTCCACCATTATATCCAACACTATTACAGCACAAAGATGAATTTTATGTAATATTAAAATTGATATAAAGATCTGACAATTCGATTCATTATTCCACGTTAAGTTGGTTTCAGTATAAGGCATTTCCTTTATCAACTTTAAAAAAAATATTTTGTATTTACAATCAAGATTTAACATCAGAATCAAGTAATTATGGGGAAAAAAATGAATCCATTTTTAAACTTTCCTTTTTTTCCTTCTGATATAATTAGAAGTATAAAAATATGCCGTCGTCCTGGCATAGGGGTAGAGCGTCTTTCCGTGATCTGGGCTTCCTGGATTCGAGTCCCGGTTCGGGCATGGTTGATCTTCATCTGTTCTATCTGTGAGATGTGTGAATGTGCCCCCCTGTAAAAAGGGGTTGTGCAAGCGAATGTGCTACGTGAGTAGCTAAGTCATACTCTTTTCAAAAGTTGGCACTACTACTACAGACGCTCGCCCATCGGCTTAAAATCGTTGTCTACGTAAC